>NC_090183.1:38503090-38540590 GCF_024679245.1 Pseudorasbora parva | reverse complement strand
ACTCTACCGCTTTTTCATATTAAACTGTTATTCCCTTAACTAAGATGAGTTGATACATACCTCTCTCGTCTGAGTGTGTGCACTTAATCGCTCTGACGCGCGGTGACGATCTGATAGCATTTAGCTTAGCCCACTAAGCCCAGTTCATTCACTATGGTACCAAACAGAGATCAAGTTAGAAGCCACCAAACACCTCGGCGCAGTAAAAAGTCATGCCTGAAAAATCCTCCCTCACATCTCCCCCTCCCCCTCTCTTTTCCGTCAATAGGAGAGGATTTTTCAGGCGTGACTTTTTACTGTGCCGAGTCGAAGTATTTTCAGAAGTGTTATTCCGCCATACATTATAGTTTTCCTTTTTAATCTGCTTAGAAAAGCGCACGTTTTATTTTGTGTCACCATACGTGATCGTTCAGCTATTCATGTAACTTTATTTAAATAGGGAAAACATGGAGGTGTTTGGTCACTTCTAACTTGATCTCTGTTTGGTACCATAATGAATGAACTGGGCTTAGTGGGCTAAGCTAAATGCTTCAGATTGTCATCGTCGCGCGTCAGAGCTATTAAGTGCATGCACTCAGATGAGAGAGGTATGTATCAACTCGTCTTAGTTAAGGGAATAACAGTTTAATATGAAAAAGTGGTAGAGTATCCCTTTAAAATAAAGTTTTCTATTGTAACATATTTTAAAACGCAATTTATTATTATATCAAAGCTGATTTATTTTCATTTATTTTTCATGGGATCCACTCCAAAATCAGACCACAGACCTATTGTTGTACCAAATCAAAGACAAATATCATAAATCTCCACTTCTAAGATTGAGCACTGCAATTTTAAGATGATCTGAAGTTAAAAATAGAAGAAGAAAAAGAATCCTTGATGTGCAGCATATATTGTATAAAACATGTATTTCAGTCCTCCCTTGAACTAAAATCTTGGGTCTTTTAGAAGTAAGTATATGCCTCAGGTCAGGTAATATTTTTACCCTTTTACTGTAGCTGGCTTGGGTAGCGTTTATGGACAGTTTATTCTCTGATTGACACGAAACCTAAGTCAGCTTGTTTTTCCTTGCATGTTTTTCCACTGTGCCCTCAATCCCGCTCTGCTCAGACCAGCACTTCTGATTTCCAAGAACGAGTCCATAGCATCCATCCCGTTCTATTTCTGTACGAAGATGGTAATTTACTGTGTACATGAGCATGTGGACTGAAGATTGTAAATGCAAAGGGAAACACAGAAACCGACGATGGCATTGGTGGAGTGGAACGACATTGGAGAGGCTCTTGATGTCTTTGGCTGAGCTCTGATAGCTCCCTATATTTTGCTTTATCTGTCCTTCTATCTTGTTTGAGGACTCAACCATGAACCGGGGCATTGGAATCCCTCCAGTTAACAGGAGAGTCCATCCCAACATGAACATTCTGTCATTGTTTACTCACCCTCATGCCGTTTCAAAGCTGTATTTTTGCATTGAACAAATTTGAGGATGTCTACAACATCAAATGAATGAGTTCAATCTGTCTTGTGACCAAACTTCATGGTCAAACCATATAGTACAGTGCAATATGTGCAATATGTGATTTGAGAGCTGCTTACTGAGTTGGATAAATAATCTGATTTGAGAGAGACCAATGACTTCTAATAATTTAGACTTTTTTATTGTTTTTATAGCGTTTTTTATTTTATTTTAGCTTGACAGCCCAAGGTTACTATAAACTGTCATTGAATTGAAAAAAGCAGCTTAAAGTTTATAAAAAAATTCTCCTTTTTGTTTCACAGACTGAATACGAGCTTATGGGTATCTTAACTTATTAAAATTTTCTCTAGTGAACTGTTCCTTAAAGTTGGAGGTAAGTTTGGGGTGCTTTTAGGAACAAGAAAAAGTAAAAATAGCACAGAACAGCTAAGGCAAATCTAATTTTAGACATGCAAGAAGATTTTTTTAGGTGGTGGATTTGACGCTTGACCTCTTGTGCAGACGGAGTGGTTGAGGCATATGTGCAACGCAGTCATTTGTGCATTAACACAGCACACATCTGCCTAGACAAGACAAGTACGCTTTGTAGGAAGCCAGAACGGAGGGCAGAATTTTTCCGAGTTTTCTTTGGCAACCCTGGTGGATTGTTTAAGGTTATTTAAGATGGTGTGCTAATGTTACAATTTACATTTCCAGTGATATACTTCTGGTTATGGGGTCTGTTCTATTGCGGTGGTCTCTGTAGGGTCTTGGGTTTCCTTCTGTTTTTGTACTATTATGACCTTCATTTTGTGCCAGCTCTGGGCTCTGTTTAGGCTTTCACTCATTGGCTTTCTGATATTTCCCTCCTCCTTGTATGTTCTCTCTACTTGAGCCTTTCTTTCTCTTGCTGACCTTTATAAAAAAAAGTTGGATGTCATCCAAGAAATAATCTTCATTCAGAAATACCTTTATGGGCACATCAAAGATCTTGAGATGTTCTACTCGCCCATTCCAACATTAATTCAATTAAAAGCTGAGGTAGAAGGAGACGGGCAAACCGAGACGACAAAATTAAGAGTTGCAGGGGGTGCAAAAGGATCCGCTAATCCCAGACGTGCCTTATCAGCCCTTGAGTCAGGTCTAGAGTCAGGCTCCAGCCCCCCTGGATCTCCTCCATCAGTGGGAATGCCTTTTATTCCACCCAACTGATCTGACTTCAAAGGTGGTATGAGGCCCGTGGTCTACCCCTGCTGTATACCCCAGCTTTCATTAGAAAGCAGATTAGTGCTAATCTGCTGGAGCACACCTGACGTTCACCCGGCACTGCCGGATGAGAAGCGGCTGTAGTATGGGTGTAAAGGGGGATTATTGTGATTGCAGAGGTCACAGCACGAACTGTGCTCAAGACCTGATCAGGGATCAAGGTGCATGGCGGTTAATTTGTTAATTGGACACATGGGGAATTAAGGAAGGGAGAAAAAGGGATAAGTAGCATTGTAAGATGCTGATAAGTACAGTATTAAAGTATCATTTTCAAAAGCTATCTACTGAGCATTACACCGATAGAAGGATTACCCCACTTGTTCTTTCACATTGCAGTAGCTCTTTGCAGGAAAGCACATAAAGACTTTTGACAAGAATCATTGTTTTTTTTAAACCAAGAAGGAATTGCAGGGCGGTCAATTATCCGCCATTTTATTGGTCATCGTCTTTAAAAGATCTTTAGTTATAATTTTATCGTATCCAAAATTACTGTACGCTATTCACTAGCTATTACTGTTGCTTTAACATAAAACAAAATCCCTAAATTTAAAAATAACTAATCTACAATCTTAGAAAAAAAGGGTTCCTTGGGGTTCTATATAGAACCATAGGGTTCTTTACTCAACTCCAAAGAACATTTTATGCTAAAAGGGTCCCATAATGACAAGAAAGAACCCTTTTTGTCACCTAGGTTCTTTAGGCTATTATTCATTCATACATTACATTATTCTGCAACATTTTGTAGTTGTATTTAAATGATTGTTTATTAAACTGTTGTAGTAACTTAATATGACATTTTAATCATGCTGATTTTTGGAGGAGATATACATTTTCTAACCCCCATATCTTGATATTTTTTGATCATTCACATGCATTTATAAATGCATTTGAATACACTGAATAATGCAGTGAAATGCTTGTCAATAATCTGGACAAAACAAATGATAATGAGTGAATGAACCCCTAAAAGGTTCCATATAGAACCTTTTTCCTGGTTAAAAAAAAACCCCTAAAGGGTTCTTTTGATTAAACCATTAAAAAGGGTTCTATATAGAACCTTTTATGGGTTCCAAATATGTAGCGCCTGATAGAACCTTTTAAGGTTCTATATAGAACCTTTTCTTCTAAGAGTGTAACTTGAATTCATAAAGTAAATGCCTTATTGTCGTAGGCTTATTGTAATTTACTAAGTCTGATGAGTAGATATTTCAATTGAGAACCATCATTTTGAACATACATGTTCACAAAGTTTCTTTCTGATGTGACTGAACATTTGGCCTGCATAACTAGAATCATTAGTGTCCACACATTTCCTGTTTCATGTCTCTAGGGTGATTTAGATCTGCGCTCTCTTTTACCGCAGCAGGCGCACCGGGCGTAATCTTGTGTTAAGACTTAACAGACTGATCTGGATCAGACATTGATCTTTGCCTCCTGCTCGTTACACTTATATGTGCTCACACATGTAATGATCCATGCCAACCTTTGACCCATGCCAGCAAGGGGCAGTATAATCACTCAAAGCAGATGGACATGTATTTGAGGTGAACACTGCAAGAGCTGACAGTTTGTGATTTATTGAAACATTCAATGTTAATCAATTAACGCAGTAAGTGAAAATTGTTTTGGCTCATGAACAGTGAAGTTATATATATATAGTATGTGTTAGTCAAATAAAAAGCCATCACCGTTGTGTTTCTTGCATTTAATGGCTTTTTTTCAAGTTTAGAGGGAGGTCTGTTGTCAGGTTACTGCATGAGCTGCCCGTATTAACCTCCATCACTGTGAGAAATGACTAACATCAGAGCCTTTCTAGTTAGTGGAGTTATTATTCCAAGTTAAAATGTAACCTAGTCCTAGGCAAAACATATAGGTAAGCTGCAAAGAATATAGTGCCTTATATGATGTGCAAAGTCTTATTGTTTGAGACTAAACTTATGAAGTAGACTTTATTTTATGGAGAAAATGTTGTGTTTGCCAATGCAAAAAAAAAAAAAAATCAGCACAATGGTAGGGTAGTGTAAGTGGTTGTCAATGCACTTTGGTTGTGGGGTGGTTGCCCAAGTCTCCATTATATTGTGGTCTCACTTTTCAGTGTCTGAGACTGAATTGTTTTTTCCATTTTTAATGTTCTTGAGGTGAAATTAAAATTATCATCAAAATGTCATGATGGTGAATTGAAACTTATTGCGAAAAGTATTGGGACACCCCTTCAAATCATTGAATTCAGGTGTTCCAATCATTTCCATGGCCAAAGCTTAAGGTGTATAAAATCAAGCACCTAGGCATGCAGAAGTTTCTACAAAGATTTATGAAAGAATGGGTCAGTGAATTCAGGAGCTCAGTGAATTCAAGCGTGGTACAGGGATAAGGTTGCAATAAGTCAGTTCGTGAAATTTCCTCACTACTAAATATTCCATGGTCAAATTTTAGTGGTATTATAACAAAGTGGAAGCAAAATTACAGAGTGGGGTCAGCGCATGCTGAGGCAAACAATGCGCAGAAGTCGCCAATTTTCTCCTGTCAATAGCGACAGATCTCCAAACTTTGTGTGGCCTTTAGATTAGTTCAAGAACAGTGTGTAGAGAGCTTAATGGAATGGGTTTCCATACCTGAGTAGCTGCAACCAAGCCTTACATTACCAAGTGCAATGTAAAGCGATGGATGCAGTGGCGTAAAGCACGCCGCCACTGGACTCTAGAGCAGTCGAGACATGTTCTCTGTAGTGACAAATCACGCTTATTTGTCTGGCAATCTGATGGATGAGTCTGATTTTGGCCGTTGCCCAGAGAACAGTACTTGTCTGACTGCATTGTGCCGAGAGTAAAGTTTGGTAGATGGAGGGTTATGGTGTGGGCTGGTTTTTCAGGGGTTGGGCTTGGCCCCTTAGTTCCAGTGAAAGGGACTCTTAATGCTTCAGCATACCAGAAATTTGGGAAAACTTGCATGCTCCCAACTTTGTGAGAACAGTTTGGTGATGACCTCTTCCTGTTCCAACACGACTGCGCACCAGTGCACAAAGCAAGGACCATAAATACATGGATGAGTGACTTTGGTGTGGAGGAACTTGACTGGCCTTCAAGGAGTCCTGACCTTGACATGATAGAACACCTTTGCACTGAATTAGAGCGCACACTGCGAGCCTGGCCTTCTCATCCAACATCAGTGCCTGACCTCACAAATTCAAAAAGAATGGTCAAAAATTCCCATAAGCACACTCCTAAACCTTGTGGAAGGACTTCCCAGAAGATTTGAAGCTGTTATAGCTGCAAAGGCTGGGCTAACACCATATGAAACCCTACAGATCAAGAATGGGATGTCATTAAAGTTCTTATGCACATAAAGGCAGGAGTCCCAAAACTTTTGGCAATATGTAATGTATGTTGGACCCTCCCCTTTTTTGCATTCAACTGCAACTCACAGTTGGTTTGGATCTGCCTTTATCTAATCTACAGCCAATAGAACCATCACTACTACATTGAAACTTTAATACTTATATGGTTAGAGATTTGAACATATCTCAAACCATATAAAAAATGGCAATAGTAAGCACCACTAATAAAATTGTCTCAGCGGAGGTAGTGATGTCACTGTGTGGACTTTAATTTAGTCAAAGAAAACTGTTTTTCTGTCTTTACAGCACTTGGCTTCATCCAAGTGCCTCACACATGAGGGGTATTTTCAGAGACTGTGGTACTGAACTCTCTTCCAAGAAAGAGGAGTTTAGCAAAGCTAAGTCATGTATACTTAGCCTCCCTCCTCACAGAAACACGCAGTAACACACACACAGCTCCGGTTGTCGCTGTGGATGCTATTTTTCTATGCCACAGATGGCCTGTCTTCGAGTGGTGGGGATTACTGGTGTTTCTACAGGACGTTTTGGGAAAGCTGTTTACTGTAGGCTTCTGGACTCCGTGCTGCCGTGGCCACATTCGGTTCCCTTTCCTGTCTCTGTGAGGCCAAGCCACACACCATAAGGCAAGTAGGACACACTTATGGACAGACCCATGCTTGTGCAGACCAGCTATAGCAGCGGCTGAGTTCTAACGCTGCACCGAGACAGAAGAAAAACATGGTATCATGGTATTTCAGCCTATTAAAGGAATAGTACACCCAGAAATTAAACATTTGTTTGTGCATATTTAAATATGGTGCCTGAAACTGAATTAGTTCTTGTGACTGATGCGTCTGAATGTTTTGAAATGAATGCAAGCAGAGACTTGAAGGACTTATTATTTTACTCATAATTACAAATAATAGTATCTATCCCACTTCTTCCTTAAAGAAGTTTTTACTCACCCTCATGTTATTGCACAAATGTATGACTCTCTTTCTTCTATAGGACATAAAGACATATATTTTTTGGTTGACAGCATTCTTCAAAATATTTTCTTTTGTGCTTTGTAGAAGAAAGTAAGTCATACACATTTGGAATGACATGATGGAGAGTAAATTATGAGATGTTTTTTTTTTTTTTTTTTGGAGTGAACTAGCCTTTTAAAATAGAAAGACTGTGCAGGCAGTGTTCTTAAACAATAGGTGTTTCTAACATCTGAATGTGGGCGGACATGGGAAACTTTTTATGTCTGATGTTGTAACAAGTGTTTGTTTGTTTGTTTTTGTTTTTTTGCAACTTAGCTTCAATGTAATGATCTTTTTTTCATTGGCTAGAAGGTTTTGAACTCTAACCCAGTATTTGAGATTGCTTTAAAGGGATAGTTCACCCAAAAATGAAAATTAGCCCATGATTTACTCACCCTCAAGTCCTCCTAGGTGTATATGACATTCTTCTTTCAGACAAATAAAATCAGAGTTATATAATGTCCTGGCTCTTTCAAACTTTATAATGGCAGTGAATTAAATAAAAGTGCATCTATCCAATATATAACTGCTCCAGATTGCTCTGGGGGATTAATGAAGGCCTTTTGAAATGAATCGATGCATTTGTCTAAGAAAAATATCCATATTTATAACTTTATAAAGTAAAATATCTAGATTCAGATCAGAACAAAAGTAACTGGTGTGCAATGTCGCCAGACATTTTGAACTGTGGGGGGCACTTTTTCCGTAAATTAAATACGGAAGGAAATCTGGTGGAAGCTGGATAATTTACATTATAAAGTTTTAAATATTTACATTTTTCAAGAGCCAGGACTTGTTTAAATTTAACTCGATTTTATTTGTCTGAAAGAAGAATGTCATATTCGCCTATGGATGACTTGATGGTGAGTAAATCATGGGCTAATTTAACTAACCCTTTAATAGTACTCCAAACTTGTCATTTTTTCTTTCATTATAGTTCCTACACATCTGTCTTCTGACTTAAACATAGACATGCACACGCAAACACACAAACAGCTCTGTATATGATAAGCTCCACAGAAGACAGAGCTGTCTCTGTGCTGCATGATGGAGAGATGTTTGTGTGGTGTGGTAACTGCACACATACACACAAACATTGCAGCTGCACTCCTGCTAGAGCCACTGCACCCAGGTGCTCTAGTTTTAAAGGTGCCCTAGAATAAAAAATGTGATTAACTTTACCATAGTTAAATAAAAAGAGTTCAGTACATGGACATCACATACAGTGAGTCTCAAACACCATTGCCTCCTACTTCATATGTAAATCTTGTTTGTGAAAAACACCACGGAAAAACAGTCTATTTTCAACATAATTCGCCATGTGATGCAATCGCTGCAATCCTTAATATGTACGCCCCCAACATTTGTATGTCAGCCAATGTTCATTGTCAGGCGAAACTGCGCAGGCGAATCATCGGGAGTTGTGCAGGTAAACAAGCATCATGCGAGGATTGCGAAAATGGCAGATCATAGAAATAAACGTCATGTTCTAGGCTGTGCAGGCGACGTGAGGACTTTTCATAACATTACCACAGATAAAAAATGTCAACAGTCATGGCTGATGTTTATTTACAATCGGATACTGCAACAGTTTAATTTAAAGTCGTTTGTTTGCTCGGCCCATTTCACCGCGGACAGTTTTTCTAACCTGGACAATATCAAGCAGGATTCGCTCAGTGTCTAAAACTGAAGAAAGAGACGTTTCCAACCATATTCCTGCAAACAGTGATTTTATCCACTTCTTGACTGTCAAACCCATTTCTGATTAAATTGAAAGTTTCTTAGTAAGACATCATTACGATAATATCCCCTGTCCTGTCTCTAATGCAAGATGCTAGTATTGGAAACTCCAAGTAGCATGCATAACAGTTTGTTAAATGACAAAGGTTTATATTATTTCCTGCCAGTGTTGTCATAAAATACAACAGTAGATATGTATATCAATCCCTTTTGACGGATTGAAATCTAAATTAGCCTATATTTCATCAATAACACATAACTCAGAAGCTAATGACGTGTACTACTGTTTAGTTGCTTACAGATCGCTCACTTGATCCTTGTTGCTAACGTCACCTTCTCCACCATCCAAGTTGAAGCGGTAGTCATTTGACAAGGCTTAGTCAATTTGTTAAATAAATATACAATTTTGAGAACTGATTATTTAGCAGCGGGTGAGTAGTAAACATGACACTGACTATTTTGATTGGCTTCTACATTACTTTGTTTGGCTAAATAAATTGACTTTCAAATCAATACTCTACTGTCAAACTGTAACGTTACTGTACAAACAACAGATTTAAGCGCTACCCAATTGTGATTCAAAGTTAAGAAGCTATCATTGTAAAATCATTGCCATGACGGATGGTATAGATGTGTTAGCTGTCATTGACGTGCAGTGAAACAGCCAATCAGAGCAGAACTCTGCATTAATATTCACGAGGCAAAAACAGAGCATTACATCCTAGGGACAATTTCTTGGGTTGAAAATGGACCTGTTAAACCGTATCTGGACAATTTTTGATCTTAAATAAGCCACATACCCTATATTTAGATATCAGAGATATATCAGTTTATATTTTTGTTCAAATAAATTCAGCATTGTTGTCACTTTTCCAAAACAATAAACATCTTTACAACCCCAAACTTAGATCTGCTGCCTTAAATTTTTACGTTGGACGTTCAAGTAATTTCAACTAAATTTCTTGAATCTTGTGTAATAAAAAAGCTCATGTTGATGAGTCAAAGCAATGTAAAAGCAAGTTCATGCATCACTTATTGATCATATATTTTTTACAGTGTAGTGCGAATTACTTAATATTCTGTGCTTTTGCTGGTCTCCAAGTCTTTTTAAAGTGTTCTAAAGCCATGTGATCACTTTATGTAGAACAAATGTAAGTCATTTATTAAGTTGGTTTGGCGTTATTGAACACAAACTTTGAATGAGCTCTTTTCCCCCTCTCCATATGTTGTGTCAAATCATTGACATCAGACTTGTCACAAGTTTATATGTCTGGGTTCAAGGTCTTAAAATGCTCAAAGAATTTATGTATTCTTGAACGCAGCCGTCTTTTTCCACCATCAGTGAAGCTTCTGTTTAAAAACACTCATTCATATCAGGTCTTTTTTCCTCATCTATGCCAAAACACAAACACTGTTAGTTTAAGCATTATGGTGGCAAATATTACATTACCATGTATATTTTCCATCAAAGTGGACCCAACTGTACATTACACAACTGTTTCTGTCAGAGCAAGAGAATTTACAGGCTGTTAGGTGCCAGGTGTGCCGTTACTGTAAAATATTTATGTGCTCACTGAAAAATGTGCTTGGCGTTTAGGTTGGACTGTTGTCTGTTGAGGCAGGTCTCCGTTGACCTGTTACAATGTCTTGTTTTTTAGAGACTGAGGGAATGTGAAGTTGTTTGCCCTGCCTTTTGCCAAGAGGCCAGCTGGATTCAACCGTTCCACCAGAGATGAATTAGACAGGAGGAGAGGAGATCCCTCTAGTGGACAAATCAGTTTTGCAAATTATTTTTCAGCAACCTCAAACACTCACAGCCCCTGTTCTCGGAGAATTCTTTTTATTGATAATAACCATATTGTGAAATATAATATAATATAAATTTAAGGGAGTATTTCAGAGAGTATTTACAAAAGACCTTATATTTATTTATTGTACTTTCTTCTTCTTTTTTTACTTTAATGAATGTTTAAAATCTATTTTGACTTTTTTCCCCATCTGTTTAAAGATGTAGGGCATGATTTGCTTTTGTTAGCACTTATAATCAGCTGCCAAACAATTGCTGTGGTATTGCAATGTTTCTCTAGAAAATGGTATAATGAGTTATATTTAAGTAGCACATAAGGATTATCATATTGGTGTCATTAAAAAAAGACCTTAAAGTGAAAGATAATGAACACTTCTTGCATTATCTAAGGGAGATTTTATTTTAAATGTATTGTAAATGAACAGTAATTGGAAACTCTTCATAATAATGTTCCATCATTAATAAATATCTGCACCGGAACATATGGGTACCACACTCTTAACTCTTAACATTTTTATTAACTAACAAGCACTTTTGATTGATGAATTAGTGATAGTGCTATTAGCTAATCACTAACTACTACTTTTTTCGTTCTCCCAGAGGACTACTAAGAACTGCTATATTCCGGTTCATAATTACTGCAATGTTAATGATGTAGAATTAATTCTAAAGGGAAGGAAAATATGACTGTTAAAGTAATGATGTAAATGACTGCATCCTTCAGAAGGAACTATTAATTATTTGGATCATTATTCTAAAGTGAAGATCATGTTCACCCACTAGTAATGACTCGAGCGTTACCATATCCATCAGAAGGAATTACTATCCAAAATCTTACCAAAAAAAAAAAAAAAAAAAAAAAAAACTCAAAAGTAGAGTCATAATGTTTTTCACTTTAGATCTAAAGTGTTCCTTTGGAACGATTGGTTAATATTGAGCCATTACTATTCTAGTGGGTTATATGACCTTCACTTTATTATTAATTATACATTATGCATTATTTACATTAATTACAAACCTGACTATAGTAGTTCTTAGAAGTCTCTGGGTGGTATGAAAAATAGTAGTTATTAATTAGCTAATAGTGAACTACCACATTCAACTGAGCACCATTACTTACTAATTCTTTATTCAGAGTTTCTTGTTAGTTAGTAGATACTAGATGTGAGTGTTACTCATTTGTTCCTGTGTAGTTATTCATTAATGACGGAATGGTACAAATTCAGTTCAGTAATAACAAAGCTCATCATCACCAGATGCATCATCATCCTTATACTCTACATGATTCACAAGGCTTTTATCTCTGTAGTCGCTGTCTTAATTTTCTGAGACCCATTGTGTTTAATATAGGGCCTGTCTGTGTTTGAAGAGCTTGAATTGTATAGCAGACTGTTGCGGTTTCTGACAGTGTTTGTTAAGTTTAAATGTACTATTGTATGGCCTGAGGAATCCGAGGGTCATGCTCAGAGCAGACACTGACATTTGTTCTGTATCTGACCCCAAACAACCAGCAGACATCACAGAAGGCTCTTTTGGTTGCCTCAAGGGCTGTGTTTAACTCAACAAGCAGTTAAGAGAAAGATCGGCCATGGTTTTGTGGAGAGGAGCCTGTTTGTCTTTGTCTAAAGATGTTTGAGAAGAACGCAGGCAGAAGTGATTGAAAGGGTTCTACAATTGTTTCTCCAAAATTACTTTTTAGAACATGGGAGTAATGTTCTGGTTCATGTCATTTTAAATATAACCCTTTTTAAGGTGATTCGATACATTTACCACATAGAATTGTTCTATAGTAGTGCAGAGTAAACAAGGCTAGAATAGGCTTTTGGGACAACCTGTGGATGAATCGAGAATACAAACAATATAGTTTCTTTAGGATGTTGTGGGACTGATAGAGTAGCCTGACAAGCCAGACCCACATCAAGATGTTTGGTCTGGAAACTCACCATTGACAGGGCTCAATCCGAGGGGCGGGATACACTGTTGTCTTTCAAACTCCCTCTGCACGCGATAGGATAGCGCTACACTAACCAGAGCAACGAAGAAGGTGAAGCAGAGCTTGTTGATAGATTAAACTTTCGCCGTATCCGGTCAGCAAAACTCCGAACACATCTTCCCTTCTTAAGAAAAGACTTCAATGCCGTTCTTTGTTCTTTTCTCAGAGAAAAGCTTAACTCCAAGTCTTCCAGAGTCGTGGTCAAAGCTGATTCGAAAGACCGCCGTTCGCCAGTTTCTGTGTTTACTAGAAGCATGCAAACGCAACTCGGCCATCGTCGTTATGGCCCCGCCCACCGACTCTATACACGATGTGATTGGCCCGGCAAGAGTTAGGCGATTACAGCTCAGAAGGGTATTGAGAGTTGTTAGACGACACTTGTGGGAAGATTAGATTTGCTGCCGCTAGGGTGCGTCTAGATTTCTAGGCTACTGATAGAGTATAATACATGAAAATAATGTATACACCGATCAGACATAACATTGACCACTGAGAGGGGAAGTGAATAACACTGATAATCTCTTCATCATGGCACCGGCTATGGTGGGATATATTAGGCAGCAAGTGAACATGTTGTCCTCAAAGTTGATGTTAGAATCAGGACAAATGGGCAAGCATAAGGATTTAAGTTGAAAACTGCAGCTCTTGTGGGGTGTTCCCGGTCTTCGGTGGTCAGTATCTATCAAAAGTGGTCCAAGAAAGGAACAGTGGTGAACCGGCGACAGGGTCATGGGCGGCTATGGCTCACTGATGCACGTGGGGAGTGAAAGTGTAACGGATTCACAGAGGCAGGATTCAATTGCAAGTAACTCAGTTTAATAAGACAGATAGTGTCACAGAAGTCAAAACTCAGAACACTGAAGAAGTCCGGGTAAGACGGAGCAGTGAGAGAGGCTCTGTTGGTGACACGGGCAGGCTGTGAGCAGCTGTGACTCGGGAGATCGGTAGAGGTAATCCGGGAAGGGATCCAGCGTTTCACGGAAGGGGGAAACGATAACCAACACGGAGACACAAGGGGAAACATCCAACACGGAGACACAAGGGGAAACATCCAACAACGCTCTGACAAAGACAAGAGAGAAACAGAGAGACTAAATAGTGTGAAGGTGATGAGTTGCAGCTGGTGCAGGTGATCAGCCACAGGTGCGTGATGAGCCAATCCCAGGCTCCGCCCTCACCTACATTCAACACGCACCCAAGAGTGAGACAGGGAATCCATGAACCGTGACAGAAAGCTGGCCCGTCTGGCCCGATCAAACAAATGACAGGAGTTCATTCTGGTTCTGATAGAAAGGTGTCATTTTTGTGAACTATGAACCACTCTAACACATCATATTTAGCACAATTGATGTTCATCCTTTTTGACTGCAAATGCCGATGATGACACAATGGCTTGTCTTTAAACCGGTGTTGCTCCGGGTTGCCACATGAAGATGCGCATGTGTTTGTAACTGAGAAAGGTACGGTAGCTTTTGGGAAAGTGAATGTTAATAAGAGGAAGACCTGCTTGGATATTTGGCGGTCTGATATCCTGAGGGCAGAGTTACACACTTGATGATTCACACACTGCATGTCCAGATGGACTCAGAGGGGGTTCATGAGAACGAAATCTGAGAGAGGTTCAGGGGGAGTGGAGTGGGTGAGAAAAAAATCTCCTAGCGAGGGGAGAAAGCACAACATAAAAAAAACGAGTGTGAGAATTACAGAAGATCACAGACTTAGAGACAGGTAAAGAAAGAACCTTCAATGAAGATAAAGAGGGAATCACATGGGAGAGCAAGGAATAACAGAGACATCCTGAGGAGTGTTGTGTGTGTTGTGATGAGTGCAAGGAAGATTTATGAGATGCTGTTGAATGTAGCAAGCAAACAGAAGACCTCCTCCACCTGCTCTCTCTCTCTCTCTCTCTCTCTCTCTCTCTCTATGTCTGGGATTTGCTCTCTTGTTGAAACTATTTGCACAGATTCTCAGTTTGCTATAAACTCCTGTACACTGTTAACTTTCCACTCTCTTTTCACAGACATACACTTCCTCCCTCTCTCACACTCTCAACATATTCACACCTATGGTTCACCTTGGTTAGAAGAGGTTTGGTCAAATATATATTTTTCCCCTACAAGAAGCATTGTGTAAAAATATATTAAGATAAAAGGTTCTTCTATGCCATCACTGTGAAAATGAACTGGCTTCAATCAGGTCCTTATTGGTCACTAGCTGGTCTGACCTTGTTGATCAGCAATACCTGGTGACCATAAATTTAGGTTGGGCAGATTCTGGATCTTAGCACTAGTTTATGTTGAACATTTTGTAATTTTTATTACAACAGAACTGTATTCACAAAGTCTAAGTCACATAGTCCGTTTCAACTTTCATTAATTTGATACGAAGAACAGACATTCCAGATGTAGGAAAATAAGCTGGGCAGTCTGAGATCTGCCCCAATGGCTCTCAATTGGAGCACACTGCACTTCCATTTTTTCATCACAGATTTTCAATGGAAAATTGTGCGGCACTGTAGAGCAGGGGAGAACTCGGGCGCCCTCTGCCAAACTTATTATCATAATAGATTGATGCAGGTATGACTTCACTTCATAGGCCAACCGACAGTCAGCATCGCACTGGTTCCTATGACAAAAACCCAACAGGATAATCGCAAAAAACAACCGCCGTGATTTGATACTTATACATTTTGTCCATCAAAATAATTGTGAGAGATGAACACAACTTTTATGACTTTTGAAGCCTAAATGCATTCGCCAGAAAGAAAAAGCGGTAACACTTTAGCATGGGGAACACATATTCACTGTTAACTATGACTTTTGCCTCAATAAATATTAATTATTAATAGTTAGGTAGTTTTTGTAGCATTTAGGTTTATATAATTGGGTAGGATTAAGGGATGTAGAATGAGGTTGTGCAGAATAAGGCATTAATATGTGCTTTATAAGTACTAATAAACAGCCAATAGTAATATAATAAGCAACTAGTTAATAGTTAATAACTGAACCTTAAAATAAAGTGTTACCGAAAAAGCTAAATGTAGGCTATACAAACTACACCACAGCCCCTCAATGTCACCACCACTAAGCTTTCAGCTAGCACTTTCAGTTTTCTAAAAACATTTTCCCAGAAAGATGAGTTAAAATAGTTTAAAAGAGCACAATAATAAGCTTAACGGGGCTGTAAAAGCGAACTGGGCTTACCTGTTCGGCGTGATGACGTTTAATCTACTGACAGCCTCTGTAGTCCCATTTAGCCACAATAAAAAATCACAAGTGGGGAAATACTGATGTATTTTATGTTGTAGAATTAAGCATGTAAGTATCTTGAGCTGTTAACCACAGACCTTATTTTGGGCATTTAACCAAAAGCCCATTTAAAAAAACAAAAAAAAAAACATTGACTTTGTATCGATGGAACCGGAAGTGCTAAAATGCTAACCCGCTTCTGCCCCACTCATGCCTCCCGAAGCCAAACACTACGTTTTAATATGTCCTGCTTCCTTAATGACTTAAAATAGTCTAGAGACAGTTTATATAGAGGTCTTTATTTTGGATGAATATTTGTGCCTGCCCTACAGAGGAGCCATTGCTGTCTGGTAGACAATCCATATAGGGACACCTTTTGCAAATCAACTTGAATTCACCCCTATGCATTTACATATACCCCCACCCTTTTTTACCATTGGGGTTGTAGTTCCCCCTAATATTCAGAACAGTGGTCAGTCAAATGTTTTTAAAATAACACTTAACTTCCCAATCATGTAACTTTGGTTACACCACTGTATTAGTGTCAAAGTTTGCTACCTATAGGGGGAGCTAAAACTTCACAAATCAGTTCTACCACTACTATAAATTAAGCTTTACTATTAACACTTTAAAGTGGTAATATTGATCATCATTTGATTAAATAAAATGTATTTTCTATGTGCTCTGCAATAGCTTCTGTTTGATATTGAATTGATAGACAAATCATATACAAGTATTGATAATGACATGCCCATTCATTCTTCTTTGTGTTAGTTCATTGCATGTGAAGTGTTCATTGATGAAACCAAGATTTAAGTCAAGTTGTATGCATCACAAAGTTCTAAAATTTCGGTACAGAGAGAGCAGTGTATGCGGTAAATGGAAATCAGTGCATTAAACCACAAGTCAACCCGTCGGGATTTGTAACATAATCTTGAGTTAATCTCTGTTGTTTAGCTGAACCTCTTTTTTTGCTAATGCACTGGTCGGTTCATGATGGCTGAACCTGCCATTTTGCCTAACCTGGTTCTACAGTGAAGCCGTCATGATAATCGCATTACAGACCAACAAAAATCTCTCTCTCTCTCTCTCTCTCTCTCTCTCTCTCTCTCTCTCTCTCTCTCTCTCTCTCTCTCTCTCTCTCTCTCTCTCTCTCTCTCTCTCTCTCTCTCTCCATATTCCTAAAGACATAAAGGCTGCAAGGGAGTCTTTTAGGCTCTCGCTTGCATACCAATGACAGCCGCAGCGAGGCTTTCTTTTAGTTTATTATAAAGGTATATGTTCTCAGGTTTGATTGAAGCCCTTATTGTGACATTTCTATGTTTTTTTTCACTGTTGTGTTTGTTGGTGAACAATGATGAGCAGCTTAAGTTCTCTGTTAAGCAGTGGCAAGTTCAATGCCAAGCGAGATATTTTATTTAACAAAAGTTCTATTTCAAAGCCTACAGCGAATGGCCGGTTTGGACTACAGCAGGAAGTGCAGGGATGTAATGACGTCACTAGAACCGTTTGTTGACTAATCCTCCGCCCACAAGAACACGCAAAATAGGGGGCGTGGTCTTGTTGCTCTCTCGCGTGGAGAAGAGCGCGCATTCAGCGCTTGCATCTCCCCGTTATGGTAAGAGGCGGGACCTTTCCGGGCAAAGTGCGCTAAGCTGCTGTCCAATCACAACACGGGAAGCGCTGGCCCAATCGCAACTTGTTACGTGTTTTTGAAGGAGGGACTTCATAGAACAAGGAAATCATCAGGCCGTTTTAGGACCGAGGAAACAGCGCTGTACAGATAAGTCAATTGTGTGAAAAATACTGTGTTTTTTTTACACGCGAAACATGAACTCATGTTATATTGCACACTGTAAACATAATCAAAGCTTTGAAAACATGCGAAGAACGGGACCTTTAACTCTTTGCTTGACTACATTTTTGAATAAGTAAATTTTTACTCCAATTCATTTGTGACAAGTAATTCAATTACACAATACATTTTGCATGGCACCTAACTTTTTCTGCAGCAGTTTGTTTCTGCTATAAAGTAGCAATATTGGCAAGGCCATTTAAAGTACTATATCTTGTGTGCTTTGCCTTTACTCTACCCAATGGTGAACAAGGCTACTTTATGTGGATTGAGAGTGGGCAATTGAGATTCGCAAGTTGTTTGATTTATGAGATGAGGTCATGACTGCGGCCGAAACAGCAGATCCAGCGCAAGACGGTTTTATTTTAATTAACACTATTTTGGTTCTGCTATATTGACAATACCTTTGTTGAAGGATATTGGTTTTCTTATGGCCTTTTTTGTGGACTTGAGCTTAACTAAGACTTGAGAGTTTGTAGATGTTTAAGAGGCAGTTGTGTTCAGTTTCAGTTTTGAAAATTGTCTGTGTGTGTGAGAGTTTGTGTGTGTGTGTTAGAGAGTGTGTGAGAGAGAGAGATCACTGCTCACCTGTTTGTCAAATTAGGGGACTGATGTTTGGTGAGCTGTGAAAAATCATCAAAGTAGAGTTCTTAGTAATGAATCTCCATCACGCCAGAGACACTAATACTACTGAACAGAACAGCACTCCTCACTCCCCACTGAGAGAGAGTGAGAAAAAAACAAAGAAAGAAAAAGAGGATGGGGGAATTTGATGAAACAAATGAATCAGGTTTGTTTAGGACAGTGTAAACACACTGTATCCTTTCTGAATCAATAGTATGATGGACCCCATACTATTTTGTATTTTGTACCGTACTGTTTTGTTTGTTTTTTCATTGATCCTTAGGCATTATGATTTGACCAGTTTACTTTTCTGCTCTATTCATACGCCTGTTAGATCATTCAGAACATCCAAATTGATATACTGGGTCTAACAATTTCTACCAAATTTTTTGTCAAAACGGTTTTGACACTCAGTGGGCTCAATGAGTCAATTTACACCCACCTTTTTTATCATCGCCATCTGTATTTTTCCGTTTATGCGTCTTTATTTTATGAGAAGGTGCCACTCGAGGAATTGGCTTTTTGGAATTGGTTTGGATTGTTTGTCCACCATAAGCAAAGCTGCAGCACACCGGTAATCTTGGTTTTGAATGCCTGACTGTATGCGCAATGCACGAGAGGGGTGTGATCAGCACACACACGAGCTTGATTGACTCTGCTAAGACACTCCTCCTGGATATGATTGGTTGTTTCTTACCGGGAGCGGTGTATTTCTGCAAATGGCAATAGCACCACTGGAAGGAGCTGGAGGAGCTTGATTTTTTTTTTTCACAGATTATCTGTCTCATATTCTACTGTCAGGACATAATGCCAGTTTTAACAAATATGTAAATAAATTTTTACAAAGGTTACCTACTACAGCTTTAAACGTGCCGTATGCAACTTTTGGCCACTAGGGGTCACTCATTCAAAATAATAACAACAGACGTACTTTGATGACGTTGGGAAAGTGCGTGGGCTCATGGGAGTTGTTGTCATTGTCACTGTCAACAAGCGAATCTGGCATCTCCAGCAGAAAACATGTTCACTGACAAGGTAATTGTTATATTACATCTCTATTATTGTTAAGTATAGTTGCGGCTTTTCACGTTATGTAATGTCAATCTAATGAAATAGCAGCGAGCTACCGTTACTTAACAAACTTATCAGTAACGTTAGATAATGTGCGAGTCAGAATGTTGTGCGGGCGGTCGCTATGTCAACATACCTATAAGTTGGTAGGCTATGTTGACATATTAACCGCGCATCATAATTTGAGTTACTCAAATTATAGATATGTTGACATGGCATCCGCGATTGTCGAACATTCTGTATATCAACTGTTCAATAAGGAAATACATTTCAATTTAGTTTATCATTACCAACATAAAACAGTAAATGAGAGAACCAGCACCAGCAATACGTTGTTCATTGGAACACGCGCTGTGTCGCTCCCCACGTTCATCAATCATTCTAATAAACATTTATTTTGGAACTCAGAGATATATGAATAAGTAGATCATTATTAAATCAATATTATATGTAGCTAGTATTAACATATGATAAAAGTGACGATAACCTTATATTAATTGACCAAGATAGTGGCATATTACCTTATGAAGCTAACGTTACTTTCTCCAGCTACATATAAAACCAATAATAGCTAGTCCATCTGCGTTTTACACATGACATCATCGTGTCACCAAATATACGGATAGAAATATACTTTTGAATCAGTTTTTAAAAAAATAGCTGTTTCAGTCTCCAAAAACACAGAATCCGCCTGTTTGAAAAGCCGATACAATACAAAATGTATACGTATTCAGCTAAACGCGTCTCAATGTGGTCAAGATCGCTATGCAATATGCAAACATACAGCATGTTATGATTATATGATTACTATGTTAGCTGAATGGTTACTTAAATGACCTGTTTATTAAAACGCAAGCGAGATCAGCATCTCTCTGCAGTCCGAGCTTGTCACGAAGATTTCTCCATCTTTCAAAGGCTTCTCCAAGGTTTACACGTCTCTTGCTTCTTCTACTGTCCCAAAATCTTCTCGGGTCATTTCTTTCACCCGTACGTTTGCGCTTTGTTGAGCTGGCAAAACGTACAGGCAAAGAGTAGTCATGATCCATTATCATACAGACTTTTTTATACGGGTGTTCCCCTTATACTGTCAGTGTTCCTCTTTGAGTTTGGCGGTTCCGCCGAGTTCCGCAGGAAGCAAGACGCAAACGTGGATATGACGTGAAAGACGGGCGACATAACGGAAATAAAGACACGGTCCGTGTCTTCGAATTAAAATATTAATTTCTCTGGATTTAGAAGTTAATTGGAACTGTCAGGATAATGTAAACACACAACTTTAAAAAATATATAACATAGATATAGTGATCTTTTATATTTTTAATGCTGAAACATTACATATTGTGCCTTTAAAAATAAATGTTCCAAAGTGGGATTTGACAGCAATGCCATAGAAAAACCTTACTTTTCTTGAGTGTGAAGAATATTAATAATCGAAAGAACCTTTTCCATTAGAAAAATACATTTTGTCCTATTGAAAGTTTCCATTTATATTAAAGGCTTTTCATGGAACTATGTATGCTAAAAAATAACCTTTATTTTTCATTACATACTATGATAATTCAAATACTTTTCTTTAGATGCTGAACAATTTGTTTAAATACCTGGAAAAAAATTGCCATAGTTTGTAGTAGCTACATAATGTATTTTCACTTTGCATCAGACTAGATGGGAACAGGCTTTTGCTTCAACACTTTATTTCTACAGACTTGAGTTAAAGGTTCAGTTCACTAATATAGCTTTATTTCATAAATACAACCTCGAGCTAAATATATGTGTAGGAGCTAATTTGATTCGGGCAATTTAGCATGATATATGAATTAAAGTGTAGAGCTTAACGTAATATGTGTTGTGCACCAATAATTGTACATGCCTCATTTTGTTCTGCATCATTATATGTGAGATCTGTGAATCAGCTGCCAAGTGTGTATTGTTTTTTTGAAAAGCCAGCTGTTTTAGAGGGCCACGGTCAAAGACCCTTTCTCTCCGCCCCATCCCACATCCACACACACACTCTTGCATATAACACAACCCCTGAAGGCCCTGTGAGGTCCCAGTGTCAACATTTGAATGGCGGGTACAAAGTTAGAATTCATTGTTATGGTTTCAGGGAGAAAGATGCAGAACGGCCACTGTCACTCACCCGTTACGGTGACAATGAGGGGGGCTCTTCCTGCCCTCTTCTCTTTGTGTCCTTATTGAATTATGGCACTGGTTCTCTTTGTGTGTTCTGGCAATAGTAATTGAAAACATGTGACAGAAAAAGCAGTCAGAAGAGAGAGGATATGCCTCACTGACTATGACTCCATTAGATAAGGCAAAGTCAGAGAGAGAAGCAGTGATTAATATTACAGAGAGACCGGGTTACGTGAGGAGCCGTCTCTTAAACTGCCTTGAACTGAAAGTCTTTGATGGCTTATGGGTAAAAGTTAAGTTTTCTCTGGCTATTTCTCTTTCTCTCAGTCCATTTTGTTAATATTAGTTTTTAAAAAAGACTACATTTGCTTTGCCAATGTTTTGCAAATTTAAACTTGATGCATAAAAAAAAGTTTTTTGTAAAATTCAGTACTTACACTCTAAAAAATGCTGGGTTAAAATCAACCCAAGTTGGGTTGAAAATGGACAAACCCAGAAATTGGGTGGTTTGAACGCAGTGAATGGACCCATTCAAAATGGAATGGTCCATTTTCAACCCAACTATCACATATTAATAATACAATATATTTTACTGTTTTATTTACCATTGTGTATTTTTTTATTTAATAAATAATACTGGTAAATATTATAACACATTACCTTTATACATTTACCTTTAATATGATATTTTATATATGTAAGAAATGAATATAATCTATATTAAGATTAGTGCTGTCAGAGTGATTAATTACTATGTATCGCATCTAACATAAAAGTTTGATTGTTATTTGTGTGTGTGCGTGTGTGTATGTGTGAGCATGTTTTTGTGACATATGAGGACACAAATGTGTACACTCTAAAAAATTCTGGGTAAAAAGCAACCCAATGTTGGGTCAAATATGGACTAACCCAGCAATTGGGTTATTTTATCCCAGCGATTGCGTAGTCTTAAGCAAATATTTAACCCAACCACAGGCTTAAAACAACTCAATCGTTCGGTTAAAAAAAAACAATTGCTGGGTTAGTCCATATTTGACCCAACATTGGGTTAAAACAACCCAGCTTTTTGTGTATAATGACATGGGTATGACACAGGTATTACAAGGAGAGGGTGAAATATGAGGATATTGGCAATGTCCCCACATTTCAAAATGCTTTTCAAAATGCAAAATGCAAAAATCATACAGGATTAATTTTTTTTTAGAAAGTAAAAATGCAGAATGTTTCCTGTGATGGTAGGTTTAGGGGCAAGGGCAGTGTAAGGGGATAGAAAATACGGTTTGTATGGTATAAAGACCATTACACCTATTGAATGTCCCCATATGTCAGAAAATGCGTGTCTGCGTGTGCTCATGTGAATATGTATGTATGTATGTATGTATGTATGTATGTATGTATATAAACGCATACATTACATAATATATACAACTAAAAATGTTTTATATGTTAACGCACTTATTAGGAGGTGTCAGTTTGGTGGGACATGGACAGAGAGGTTAGAATTCATTAGGATTTGAACTGTTTGTGTATGTGTTAGCAACTGTGTGACACAGATTGGCTGGTGGAGATGCTCATTTTTCTATTTGCAAAACACTCATCTCTCTCTCTCTCTCTCTCTCTCTCTCTCTCTCTCTCTCTCTCTCTCTCTCTCTCTCTCTCTCTCTCCTTCTCTTATTTTGTCAGGCAGTCAATGGTTAAGACACTCCTCTGTTCCCCTGCTTAATGGACTCTGATGCCCCCCAAACTGAGCCATAGTATTGTATGCCATAATGACAGCATTTGCGGAGTACTTCAGCACAAATGAAGTTTGAATTGGATGAAAATTATAGGACTTTGGGTCTTTTTAAAAGCCTCTGACAACCATTTCCCCCCCTTCTCAGCCAGAAAAGAGGGGCTATGTGAAGACTAGGGTAAAATTATCTTCAAACAAACAGGCAGCTCTGTGTGGGGACAACAGCTCTTAGGGAATTAGAGCCACGCTAATAACCCTGGAGTAAGGGAACACTACGGCGTTCACTAATGGGAAAACCAGCTCTTTGTTGCTGGTGGTTTTCTCTTAAAGACATTTGAAAGAAACAACACATACACTCAAAAGCGCCTAAATGACAGTATTGATCAGCATTTGTCGCCGTGTTTCTGCTTTTGAAAACCGTCTTCAAAGCACTTGTTAGTTTTTTTTGCCACACACAGTTTCACATCATTAGCACTCATATATTAATAAGGTCTGGAAGTTTTTTTTTTTTTAATTATTATTACAAATATCTAGTAATGATTTAGAATACATTTGACTCAACAAAAAACATTATCCTTATGTATGTATGCATGTTCTTAAAAAGTCAATATTGGCCAACCATTTGGAAATTAAGACATTAAATAATGGAAATTGTTACAAATGAACTTTTCATGAATGCTAAAATGATTAGAGACCACAGTCTAAACCCCTAGACGACTGCGTTTCAATGCAGAGAGGTAAATCCGGGGTGAAGATTTGATAAATTGCACTTTGATTGTTATCTGATTACACTTTGACATGTTATCCGATTTGAAACGACTCACTAACAAGATTTGTATTGTCTGGATGTGTCTGGGGAAAAAAAAGGAATTGGGATAGCACAAAGTGAGCGGGACTTTGTAGACCCTGTTGGAGCATTTATGTTCAGTATGATTTTTAAAATTGCGATCAACTTTTTTTCTCTATTGTGACATATACGAGTGAAACGACTTCCCTGGATGAGGAAAAAGCTGGGAGGGACTTGATTTTGTCCGTGAGGATATGATTGGCCAACTGCTACAATCTGATGTGAGTGACAGATTACTTGAGAGAGGATTATCGGCCAGCCTTTGTGTCAGTGCACACCGGTTCAGAGAAGAGATGATGTTGCGAGGGGGAGGAGTTATTGTTAATGTTTTTGATTAAAGATTACAAGGGCAAATTAATTCCTTAAAAATAATGATGTGCATGGATACATTGTTTATAATAAACACTGCGATATACCATCACAAATGTGTTATTGCAAACATATCTTTAAAAAATGGGAGGTATTTTTAGAGCTAGCAATAGTGAGCTAGCATTAAAATATAAGATCCCACCCTCCCTTCGGAGCGTCTACAAAGCCACACCTCCTTCCAAACACATGAACGCGTACAGCAGGGAGCAAACAAAAGAGTCACAAGAGACGCTGTTAAACTACCTCATGTCTCAAAGCATAATGAACATAAAGATCTTAGTGCTCTGACCTGTACCACCTGACTGCTGCAGATTCATTTCAGCATTGATAGTGTTGCCATTAGAACGCATAAATTCGAGTCACAAACCGTGTGTAACGTCACGGGTTTACATCTCTTCCACATGTCAGTAGTTGTGGCGTGATGCATAATGAGCTTGTTGTTTTGGTTCAGGAGGAACTATCGACAACTTTCCCCAACTCTGACCTTTCGCATGAACGCTATGGCAATGTGGAACAAGCCGGTAACGAACTTCCGGTTTACGTTAGTCTGTACTGTTATCAGCTAAAGGTTGGTTGTATTATCAGGATTCAGGAGTAGACTTTTATAACAACGCTTCAGGCAAAATTATCACATGTCCCAAATGGTCGCATGGATCGGACTATCTTACAAGAACTTACTAATATCTAAGCGGTTCACCTGAGTTATGCAGCGCAGACATTTTGCCACTGTGTGGTAGGCCAGCTTGGCTGTTCCTATGAACCATGCGAGAGTTACCTTCCGTCCATGCGCCTGTAAATCAATTTTACTTTATTATAAATAAAGGTTTATTTGTTTCTAGTTATTTATTATGTTCACCAGCATCCGCATTCACCCATCAAATATTATCCCGCGCCGCACTCGGTTGTGCTGGGTCCCGCGGGAGTGCAGGTCTCTATTTGGATAGTAACGTTAGGCTGTTAGAGCGGTCGTGCTACACATTAAATCTGTAAATTATTGAAAACAATAAACATACCCTTTGCAAAAAATTATACAGTTTTACTGCAGTATTTTAAATAGGTTAAACTAATATATAAACTCAATAATCACATTTACAGCAATGAAATGTTAATTTTTATTACAATGCACTTAAATTCATTGAAGTTTATGCATCTATTTTCATGTTGATTAAAAAAAAAGTCTACTGACAATGTCTGACATGAACAACATTTCAACAATTACAAATATTACTTCTACATCACAATTCTTGAGTTTATTTGAAGCTCGTTGGGCATTGAATGGAGTGCGTAGGGCGCTAGGCAACATGTCAAACGGGTCAGTTTATGTTGCATGGTTTTTGTAAGCAAGGTTTCGGAGGTGTAAGTCCCAGACGCTCAGCGCTCATTAACCCCGGCGAGAGCAGCCTTAACTCGGTTCGTCCTTCTGACGACTGCCGCTGCCTGGCAGAAGCCCCTCCCATCACGCAAATTTGCGTCTGTTGTGTAGTGAATGAAGCGAATGGATTCAAAATGTTTACGCGTCCAACTTCGTGCGAATTACACTTTTTATCCGCGTCACTCACGTCTGGTGTGAACGCAGCATAACTGTTATGTGTGCTAAACCGGAACTGAGATACCGTCAACCGGAAGTATCGAGTGTCATGGCGACGCCCACTAAGACTTGCAGGAAAGTTGTGGATAAAAGGTGGCTGCTGTTTTGGTTGTGGTGCTCGGTGTCTGTCTAACTCCAGGTGCACTGATGATGTGTGATTTAAAAATACATATGTTAACAGGCAGGTAGGACATCGTTATTTGGACTTGATGCAATGGTAGGACGAACATTTTATCGTCCTACATCTTCCACAGATGATATATATACATATATGAATAGATTTAGACCACTTAACTTGGTGATTGCTAGTAGCTGTCATACGTAAAATGGAAGTTAAAGTCAAAATTCGCCCGAATATGTTAGTACAATGCCACTATTTAAAAAATAGCTCTGGGCTACCAATAATTTTAGGTTTGGGTGCCACAATACTACAGATTAGTTTTTTTTTTTTTATAGTGGTGCCCTCAAGCATAAAGGTGAAAATGGTACATTATTGTATGTAGTCATGTCTCAGCACCCCGTTCACCCATACAGCTCCTAAAAGACAGCATCTGGCTTTTCATTTTATTAATTTTTTTATCCTATAAGTAATCAGAATAGAAATACAGGGCATGTTAGAGGTAATCCCAAAAGCCTGTAGTAGAGGACGTATCTCTTAGAAATTCCCTGATCGGCTTGCAGTGCATAAATGCTTGGAAGACTAAACAGATTATTTTCTTCTTCTTTTTTTCTATGTAATCATCTCTGACAGGGTTTGTTCAGATGTTGACAAGGTTTTTGTGTAACCTCAATGGGCCCTGCTGTCCCGTTTGGGATATTTAAACTATGATCAATGGCTCCTTAATTACAAATTGCTTGTGTTTTTGCCTATTTGTAAGTCACTGGGTAAAGCATAAGCTTAATTAAAATAGCAGACTCTAATAAGGACCACTGATTGTCATGCAAAGGTCTAAATTCATCACCTCATTCAACAGCTACAGATCATGCCTGTGCTAATTTAAGATCAGATGTTGATTCTGCCAAATCATCAGATTAAGTGACTCTAAAATACTGCCACACTGATCGAGAAGCAGCTGTGCTTTTGTCAAACGCTTGATAAAACTCACTCCCAGCCCCTAAGAGCCACGAGCTGAATATGAAATCTTTTAATATCCTGTCTAATAGTGGTGGTGACAAGCACTGGGAGTTTGCTCCGTAAAGGAATGTCATGGCATTTAGATAATGAACCGTAAATATTGTTTTATTAGGCTTGGGTTTGCGAGTGAGGAGGTTTTATTGTGGCAAAGGTTAGGCCCTGATTTTAATGCCCTTATTATAGTCGTTAATTCCGCTTTGTACCGGCGAGGGCAGATGACTGCTCGCTGGAATCCAGCCAGGGCCGAAGACATATTAGATGTGCCAGTCAGAGGCTAAGAAAGAACTTACCTCAGTTAAGTCCCACCTCTGTCATCACCTCTGCCAATTTATTCACATCTAAATCCGTTTTTATCCTCTCAGCGTGGAGTCTGACAGCTTTTCACTATCAGTTGTTCATTTATTATGAGTCCTCGACCCCATTTTAGGACTTTTTCTGGCTTTGTCACTGGAAAAATCCTTCCAAATGGTTGCGGTGTCTAATAGTTTCAGGTGTGTGCTTTTGTGCCTGCGCTGTGAGATATCTTGATGGCTTCTTAAGATAGTATTTGCTTTCTCTCTCTCTCTCTCTCTCTCTCTCTCACTCTCTCTCTCTCTCTCTCTCTCTCTCTCTCTCTCTCTCTCTCTCTCTCTCTCTCTCTCTCTCTCTCTCTCTCTCTCTCTCTCTCTCTCTCTCTCTCGTTCGTGTGTGTGTGTGTGTGTGTGTGTGTGTGTGTGTGTGTGTGTGTGTGTGTGCGCATGTCTGTCTGTCTGTCTGTCTGTCTGTCTGTCTGTCTGTCTGTCTGTGTGTGTGTGTGTGTGTATATATATGACCATCAAAAAATTTCCAATGACAATGCACACTAACAGACATTGCATTGCAAACAAGCAAAGATGGTCAAAACTGTATGAGGCACTTCGTTCACAATATATTTATGACGCTTTGAGGGGGTGTCTAGTCAACAATTTTAGTTTTGGTTCAGTTTTATTTCGCGATAATGTACATTATCTCGTATTCCACATATTTCTCTTTCATTTCTCTTTGAAATGTCCTCATCATCTTATGTCTGTCCGTCACTGTGGCGTCCTTTCCTCCCCCTCTCTCTCCCTTACAGAGCTTAAACTGTCCGATAGGGAGAGTGATAGTGTGACATTTAGCCTAGCGGTACATCACAAATGTCGGGGCACAGCTCCATTAACTCCCAAACAAACCTGGGCTGACCTCTGATCTCCAGCACAAGGTGCTGGGAGATACAGCTTGCCATCTACTGTCAGTGAGAAATAAAGTCGTTTCTGTTGAGACTTTTTGTGAGTTTATAAGTTATATGAATTACTTCTGAATCCACATAAACATGTTAGACCAACAACATTTTCCCATTCCACCATCAGTCTTATAGAATGTGAACAATTCAATAATAAACATTGTTGCTGATTTGTTAAAGGTTTGAGAGTTACCAGCATGCATTGCGACATAAATAAATAATGCGATTACTAGGGCTGGGCAGACGGAGGTAAACTACACTATTTTATTTCCTCAACTAAAAACAGCATAGAATATAAGATTGATTCTGAGGATTTAAGAATCAATATCAGTTCTTTAAAATAAGAATCGAATAGAGTTGAGAAATCTATATTTTTAACTCAGCCCTTATGGTTACTGTTATAGTTATTTTGCTGCCATTTACTCGGATGTTATTGATTTAGTCACTTAATGGTAGTTGATTATTGTGTGGTTGTGTAATGATCTTGATTGTCATCGTTATTGAGGTTTGCATTGTGAGATACTGTAGTCCCTATACATCTATTGCCTATGTATATTTGCTGTTTTTATTACAGTTCACTTTATATTAAATGTCATATAAAGCAATTTTAAAGAATACAATAATGACCAAAATTCTACCTGAAATGAATGCAAGTACCTCCTTAGAGCTGGATTCAAAGTGTGGTTTTTAAACAAAGAATTCATGCTACTAAGATCCTTGCCCCCCTGTTGTGGCTGTTAAAACATCAACAGAGACAACTGTTAAACCAGGTCCAATGGGGCCACAGCGAGACATCTGGAGGAACAGGGGATGAATATAAATGTTTGCATCAGAGCTTAGACCCTGAGCAGGACGACACTGCTCTCCCATTGCCGGTGTTGTCTTAATTAAAGTGGGGTTGATGTAACCGCCGCCCCCTCCCGTCAACTCACCTCCTCTCTGGCCCTTCCTCCAGCTCCCATGTGGCTCGTGACACCCCGAGAAACATCATTATCTGTGACTTGGGCTGCTTCTTTTGTTTGGCTAAGGCAACAGGAGTCCTACTTTCACTAATGACCAATTTTTTTCTTCTTTTATTTATCTGTCCTTTACTTACAGAATTTAAGGATCAAAAGTGTGTGTGTGTGTGTGTGTGTGTGTGTGTGTGTGTGTGTGTGTGTGTGTGTGTGTGTGTGTGTGTGTGTGTGTGTGTGTGTGTGTGTGTGTGTGTGTGTGTGCGTGTGTGCGTGTGTGCGTGTGTGCGTGTGTGCGTGTGTGCGTGTGTGCGTGTGTGCGTGTGTGTGTGAATATGAGGACACAAATGTGTATAATGACATGGTTATTACAAGGAGAGGGTTAAATATGAGGACGAATGCTTATAAATGCTTTTAAAAATGCTTATAAATCATACAGGATGATTTTTTTTTAGAAAGTAAAAATGCAGAATGTTTCCTGTGATGGGTACGTTTAGGGGCATGGGCAGTGTAAGGGGATAGAAAATACAGTTTGTACAGTATAAAAACCATTTCACCTATTGAATGTCCCCATATGTCACAACGTGTGTGTGTGTGTGTGTGTGTGTGTGTGTGTGTGTGTGTGTGTGTGTGTGTGTGTGTGTGTGTGTGTGTGTGTGTGTGTGTGTGTGTGTGTGTGTGTTTGGGGGGGGGCATGTTTTGTGACATATGAGGACACAAATGTGTATAATGACATGGGTATGACACAGGTATTAGAAGGAGAGGGTGACTTATGAAGACATTGGCCATGTCCTCATTTTTCAAAGTGCTTATAAATCATACAGGATGAGGTTTTTTTAGAAAGTAAAAATGCAGAATGTTTCCTGTGATGGGTAGGTTTAGGGGCAGGGGCAGTGTAAGGGGATAGAAAATACAGTTTATATAGTATAAAAACCATTATGCCTATGGAATGTCCCCATATGTCACAAAAACAAACGTGTGTGTGTGTGTGATTTCCATTGTCGTTGTTCTATGTGTGCTAGTGTACAAGTCCAAATGTATTAGAGTCGTGCCTATATTGTCATCTTGCTGGAGGTGAGATCAATCGAGAGTCTGTAAATCTCTTCGATCATTTCAGCCTTAAGCAGGTCAGAGGCTAATCCTTACACACTCCTATCAAGGCCAAACAATGCCTCTAGGGACTGGAGATAGAAGCACGAAGATGATGAAAAGAAAGAAAGACGTTCAAAATGATGATACCATGCCTTCAAATAAACCAAACCCTTCTCATCTGCTCTGCATGATGCCCTTTTGTCCTTTGTTTTCTCCAGGAGCTTTGATAACATCATTTGATCTCAAACGTTCAGGACTGTCAATCATTCCAACGCCAGAGATGTTGGAAAGGGATTGCGCTTGCATTGAGAGAGGACAACAGGGCGGTCCAGGGATGAAGTGAACATTGGAAGTGGAATGATCCTATGGAGCTAGACTTTGAAATGGCAGGAAACTCTAACATTTAAGTATCATATGGAAACATCTGGTCTGAGGAAATCCCACCACTGCCACCAGAATAAACATAAACATACATAGAAACACTTCAGTTCTCATCCTAGTTCCTCTCTCAGAGACTGGTAGGAAAGGATGGTCCATGCCAACTACCTTCCTGTGCTGGTCCCTCATGACATTCCCGGTCAATGAGATGATAGCTCATACAGGGCAGAGGCAGCTTAAACTCCCGTCTGAAATAATATTTTCTTACCTGATAACCCTGAATATACAACAAAGCAAGCCATTCTCAATATCTTTGGACTGCACAATGTGTTTATGATAATACAAAGACATATATGGAATGTGGACAGACATTCATCTGTCATGCCATGAAGGAGTTACATGCTCTATTTAATCCGACTTGCATTTGAAATACCCATTAATATCAACTCTTGTGTTTTTGACCTATAGAGATGCACAATACATCGGCCAAAGTTGGATGATATTGGATATTTATTGATAAACTGAATTTATTGATAAACTGATAAACTAAATCTTTATCAAATCTTAATTAATAATATACATTTTTCATACTGTACAAACTTGTGATGCTTAAATTCAGTTGTATCATTTTAAAGCTAATTACATATTTATTTTGTATGAATCGGATTGTCTTTTGAAGTTTGGTCTGGACTTGTTCCGAAGGGGCGCCACTGGATTACTTGATTACTCATCACAACTTTTTTTCTTTTGTCAAATCAACTTAGATAACTAATGTGGTGCAGATAACATAATATTTTTAGTTTCTATTAATTGACTACACTTTTTTTATTCCAATGATCTCGAAATTTTAAGGCAACCAGGTAACTTACTTTTTTAAAGGGTTGTTTCACCCAAAAATGAAATTTCTTTCATTAATGATTCACCCCAATGTCGTTCCACACCCGTAAGACCTCCGTTCATCCTCAGACACAGTTTAAGATATTTTAGATTTAGTCCGAGGCCTTTCTGTCCGTTGAATGTAAGTGTATGCCCACTTGCTGTCCACGTCCAGAAGGTAATGAAAACATTATCAAAGTAGTCCATATGTGACATCCGTTGGTTAGTTAGACTCTTTTGAAGTGTCGACAATACATTTTGGTCCAAAAGTAAGAAAAAAATGACTTTATTCAGCATTGTCTTCTCTTTCGCATTTATTTTCAACCCTCAAATAAAGAATCAAACGGTCGCGAATCAGCAGATTGATTCGTGATTCGTATCGCCAGTGTCACGTGGTTTCAGCAGTTTGCCAGTTTGACACGCCATCCGAATCTTGAATCATGACCGTTTGATTCTTTATTTGAGGAACACGGAAGAGAAGACAATGCTGAAAAAAGTCATATTTTTTGTTATTTTTGGACCAGAATGTATTGTCGACGCTTCAAAAGAGTCTAACTAACCAACTGATGTCACATATGGACTACTTTGATGATGTTTTCATTACCTTCTGGACGTGGACAGCGAGTGTGCATACACTTACATTCAACGGACAGAAAGGCCTCGGACTAAATCTAAAATATCTTAAACTGTGTTCCAAAGATGAACGGAGGTCTTACGGGTGTGGAACGACATTGGAGTGAGTCATTAATAAAATAAATATTATTTTGGGGTGAACTAACCCTTTATGTTAAACCAACAATATTTTTTTAGTGTGCCGGCAGTCATTCATTTTCAACCAGAATAGGCAACAATAAGTGACAATAGCCACGTTTACATGCACAATTTTTTGTCATTCCGATTAAAATAATTCTGATTAAAAGATTTTGTGGACTGTTTACATGAGACGTTATCTAAACCGATCTGGGGTTTACATGTGCTGACTTTCAATCGCAATCATCACAGAGCAGTTTGTCTGCCGCATCAGAAATGTCGGCTCTCCTCTCCAGCAGCTGAATGTGTTCGCGGATTCCATAGCAACTCTCAACGGCCACCAGGACGTATACTGTTTTATAAAAGCTATTTTTTTATTGTGTAGTGTAATCATCTCTGAAAAAATTAATTCTTCTGTCAGGTGCAGTTGAAGTAAAAAGTGCCTGGGCAAACGCTGTCAAGATGAGGTCAGCTCGTTTACATGTTTAAAGGGTTACTTTAGCGATTAACATATGGCTTTGTATCAGTAGGTACCCTGGAGTATATTCAAATGACCGTGCTCCTCCCTCTTATATCCCCCTGAGACGAGAGATTTATGCATTTTATTTCTGGAAAATTGTTTGCCCAGAGGCTAAAGACTACAGCCAGCAGAGGGAGCCATTTCCGCATGTTTTCAACTTGTGCATGGGGAATGGAGATCACACTTACAGCACAGCTCAGCTACAGGCATTAATTTAAACGGATGCTGAGCAATGTAAGTGTTTTAACTTCTCAAATTAATTTCTATGAAAGTTAACTTCCAAAGGCATGAACTGAAAACGCGTTGTGAATGCATGCCGCGAATGTGGTCGCGATTACCTCAGCTCTCATCACGAGAGCTCATCAACTCATTTATGACGTTAAATGTAATCTGACTCCTAATCTGAGTCTGCTGTGAGACTCACGCGGCAACTCGATCGTTATATTGAAGACACGTTCAGTATTTAATTGTACTTCCTGAACTCAGTCATTGTAATCCAATAGCGGTGGCTTTGGGAATGGCCTCAAAGGGCAGCGAAGCATTCTGGGAATTGTAGTCTTTCATCTCCATGAGACAAAAATACATTTTCTGTCTTTTCTCAGTCTAGAAAGCACCAAATTCAAAAATAATTTCACATTTCTACTATATAAAATGACCCAGTTTAAATACAGATTCATCTTCCCAGCGCTGAAGTACCCCTTTAAATGTTTCGTTTGATCGGTTCATGAAAAGGTTTATCCCACCCCTCTCAAACCATTACAATTTCATTCGGTTTGGGCATTTTTATTCCGATTGAGGTATTTTATATGAAGCATTTTTATTCGGATTGGACTTTTAAACCGATTACAGTGCTCCATGTAAATGCAACTAGTGTTGAGTGTAGAGTTTAACTTTATGCAAATGATCCGTTTGTCGAGTAAGATTGCGTACTAGCAACCTGTAGTATAACAATTCCCCATTAGTGAATGAAATTCTATCATAGATCCCCTTGCGTGAATAAGGGACACTGCCCCAGCACGGTTCAACATTCCTCTAATTGGCACTTATGTTTGGTTGGCTGAATGGCACCACAGTGTTGGACATGGCCGATGCCAGGTCTTCACTGCCCTGTTGTCAGCTATGGTGCCGTAAAGGGCAACTCGCGCATTAGCGTGGAACCAAGAGCACCGTGTCGCTTTGCATCCGTCACATCAGCCTGGTCATTGAAGTGAAAGGAGACGTTCGGTCTTTAGATTTGTTTGCTTGGTCATCAGCCCACTTATTAGCAGAGAAAAAGAGGATTGCCCCAATTATTTTATTATAGTCCTCCTCATGTATGCCAAAGGTCACAGAAAAAGTCAAGTCATGTTATAATTCAATATTAGTGGACAAAAGACAATCTTACTTGAGTGATTCTCTTTTGTTTCATTTACAATTGTTTGAATGCACAGTTATCATACCCTATTCAACAGTCGTTGTTGGCATAATGCCTTTGTGTTTAAAAATCAGGTGGAACAAGTAATGAATTCAGCTTGAGCAGTCTTAAATACACCATCTACACACTACAACTCAGCATTTACACACAGCAGCACTATAGGACAGCCCCCTTATGAATATTCAATGACACCATGGTTAATATGCATGAGTGGGCGTGCATAAGTAGTGGAGGGTTGCCGGTGTAAGCAGACGGATCCAGAGAGGGGGACTGACTCAGACCTTCATGCACACACTCATACTGAAGGATAATGCGTGCTGGGGACCTTGTGCAAATCTTACAAAATAAAGGAAGTTAGAAAATCTGACGAAGGAGGAGGAAGATAAAAGATAAGGTGTATGGTCAAGAGGGCAGCCACATGTGACAAGAGCGAGAGAGAGGGAGAGAGAGAGAGACAGAGGGAGGGAAGGGAGCGCACTGAGTTCCTGCTCTCCTCCAAGAGAAAAACTAGATGGTCTGATCTGTCCACGATGGGGTGCAGGGTCTGTTCTCTACAGAAGCCTCAAGAGCAATACAAACTCCTGTATGAAGTATGCCAGGTAACTGATCTCTCTCTTTCTCTCACAGAAAGTCGGAATTAATCTCAAGGATTTTATGAATAATGCATGATAACTTCAAGGTGGTGTCGCGCATGAATCTTAGTGGACATGTTCATGGTCATGTTGAGTTGATTTTTGGAGAGTGTTGTGGTGCTGTGTAGTCCATATTCTTGAGTTATGTGACTTTGGTTAGGATAGCATATTGAGTGTGACAGACAGTTTATGAATCTGCATGTGACAGGGTGTGTGGACTCAGTCCATCTTCTCTATTTAGAGCAGCTAACTTTTCCATTTCAGAGCAGACTGTCACTGTTGTATGTGAATCACTGACCATCTATTTGGCATGGTAGAAAAAGATTAGTGTTGCTTTCATGTATTGTTGTGTATTTGGTGTCATAAGTTCTAAAGTTACACTGGTGGTTTGTAGAAAGTGGGTTATTGACACACACACGCACACACACACACACACACACACACACACACACACACACACACACACACACACACACACACACACACACACACACACACACACACACATTTGTTTTTGTAAAATATGGGGACATTCCATAGGCGTAATGGTTTTTATACTGTACTCTGTATTTTCTATCCCCTTACACTGCCCCTGTCCCAAAACCTATCCATCACAGGAAACATTCTGCATTTTTACTTTCTAAAAAATTTGTCTGATTTATAAGCACTTTGAAAAGTGGGGACATGGCCAATGTCCTTATATTTCACCCTCTCCTTGTAATACCTGTGTCATACCCATGTCATTATACACATTTGTATCCTCATATGTCACAAAAACATGCCCACACACACACTGACAAATTATATGTAATTATTTTTCAGTTTGTTTGACATGCATTTTGGTTTCTATTCATCACATATTCCTGTGCCACGCCATGCAGCATGTATGTCCTCGTGAGCAGTGTGTTACTGTTTGACATTGTTGTCAGCCCTGATTTAATTTCCTGTGGGTTTTGTGATCCTAACGCTTCCAGCTTTAGGATGTCTGACACAATATCGCTGGGAGGCTGTAGATGAATACCAGTAGGGGGCCTCTGAGATCACAGCGAGAACGCATGCTTATACTTATGTAAATGTTCACCCATAAATACATTATCACAGAAATTGAAAGCCATCAACAAATTGTATCCTGAATTATATGTCCCAGAGTGGGGGTTTCTTGTTGATTTTAAATGGATCGCACAAACTAAAACATGTTAATTTATTCAATTCCTCGTGCAAAGAACCCTGGAATCTGTATTTTTTGTGGATTTCGGGCATGAAAGCATCCAGGACGATTGTACAAGCACATTGTTAGCACTTCCTTGCCTACTAAGGGATGCATACTTGGTGTTTGTATGGTGTGTGTGTGGAGGGTGCTTTCAGTAAATCTAATGAGTGGCCACTTCGTCTTCTCCTTTCACTGTATTCCACAGTGGCTGTTTCTCTGCATTAGCTGTTGATGACAGAGCAGTCGCTATTGTGAAAGACTCCACTTTGATCGTACAGACTGTGTGAAAGCGGGACTAAAAGCTTTCTCTCCTGCTAAGGGCCGAGCGAATATATACGTGTATTTGTGTGCACTACAAAAATAAATGGTCTCTGTTTGTTAACAACCCAACAGCCGACGTTTGGCTTCAAAGGAAGCGTCAGCCTTTTCAAATCACTCCCTCATGTTAAAAAAAAGACCCCTGAATGAAACAAGAATAGAGACAAAGACATATTGAGCCCATCATATGAGTTCTTTATTTGACCCACTCCTCCATTCGACTGCATCTGTCATCCTGTTGTCAATTACTTTTGATTGACAGGCTGTTAGTAAAGGGAACCCTGCTGGCTTCACTATTGGCACTTTCATTTTGCCTGTTACTTGAAGCCGGATCATTAGATGCCTGAGAAAAGATTTGCCAGGCAAAGATGCTAACTCATGTTTAACATCAATGGCATCGCACCTCACATGATATTGATATGACCTCTTAGAAGCTTTGATATTGCTGTTTTGGCTGTTTTTTTGATAATACGTCAAAGAGAGAGACCGTGATTGCTAAAATTAGGCATGAGCTATTTCACCGTTTTTATAGCATATTTGATAACTTATACAGAACCAATTAATAATTATTGTGGTTTTTATTTTATTTATAATTTTTTCGATTATCATGTTTTAACCTAAAAAAAAAAAACCTTACTCTTTAAATCGTTTTCCAGAAATCAACAAAAAAAAAAACTCATGGCAAATCATGTAAATTGTTCAGAAATTGCACCAAACACAAACAGCACGACGTTGTTAAATTGTATATATTTGGTATGTTATATTATGCCTAAATAGGTAAAATGATCAAATCAACAATGGTGATGGGAAAGAATATTGTTCACGTATACCGCAAATTTAGACACCGCAGTCAGATAATGGGGTCTTTGTGATGTCCGATCGGTCCGTCTC
>NC_090183.1:37768090-37860590 GCF_024679245.1 Pseudorasbora parva | reverse complement strand
GGCTGCTTTGGTAACTTGTTATACGGGTAGTTAGCTAAATACATTGCAATGGATATCTATAGCTAAAATATGTGATGTGTACTTAGCTATTACACAATATTCTCATACCTCATTCATGTTTTATTTATTTTTGTTGCATCCCTCTCTCACCAGCAGTTAAATTTAGTCCGCTGTGCAGTGCTTCTCTTCATTCTCTCATGCTCGCATGCTCCCTTTCAAACACCACTTGCGCTGTTTTGGTGAAAGTGCGACTCATTGGTTGGGCGTTACCAATCGGTTCAATGGAGGGATTATTTTTTGTCTGATTTATTATGACAAACTCATATTTGGTTAGGAATAAAATTACTGTTACAAAATAAATTTATATATCAAATAAATAAATTTTTCATTTGATTTACTGTTATTTTTATGTTGAAATATTGGGGGGTTGTAACTGATGGATTTGAATATTGGGGGGGTTACCGACCCCCATCCCTCCCATAAACTACGCCCCTGCAGAGTGGAAGGAAATACATGCTGTTTGTGCATGTATCTTTAAATGCAAATGAGCTGCTCGGTTTTGATTACCATTTCTATCACAGACACGCTGACGTGATATTACAGATCTTCTTTGTCATCATGAAATTTTTATTTGCATGCATATTAAAGCCATATCAGTCGAAACTTCTGAAATACGGTTTTCTGAGCTCGGGTTTCCAGAGCACATGGAATTTCTCTTTCGCATCTTATTGGACTTATTGGATTGGCGAATACACACAAGGTTCACAAACATAGAAGGTTATAAACAGTATGTCTGTGAACGTTAACAGCAGGGAAAGAAATCGCATGTGTATATTAGATCTGTGTATTAAAGTGAGTGACAGTGTAACAACAAAAGGAAAACAGAAAATCACTCACTGCTCTTGACTGAATTACTTTAGAAAACATTTTTACATATAAAAGTCTTGCTTGAATGCTGTTGTTAAATGCTCTAGTGAAGAGATAAACATGGCAGAATGTGTACAGCTCTAGACCTTATTCAGAGTAGCGCCATGACAGGCATGAACTGCAACTTCTTGGTAAGATATTTTTGCATTGTTTCATTAGCAGAACAATTCAAAAATGCAATAAATAACAGTACAACCCAATGAAAAGATGTATGGTTGTATCTGAAATCGCATACTTTGCAACTAAATGTACCTGAAGTGTGCATATGATGGACGCTTTACTATGAGGCCAACAGAAGAGGATTCATGAATGGGAGTGGAGTGACGTAACTGACGCTGGTAGGCCACATGATAATAACATCATGGTGAATTTAGTACATCCAGATTACATTCAGACTACACAAATTCATACTATATATGCACTTTTTAGCGGTCCTGAAGTAATTATTTAAAATAAGTACCTACCTCAAGAGAGTATGCGATTTAAATTATGTTTCTATACATTCAGTAGCATAAAGGATTATAAAAAAGCTAGTTTATGAATTCTCTGATGTTTACCATTCCATTCAAATGTTATTTCAGATGTAATCCTGGCATATTCATTTGTCTGTAATACATGGCTGTATACACTCAATTTTTACAAAGGCTATAAAGTTCATAAACTTCACAGGAAAAGTAAAACAACAGATTTTTAATATAAAAAATATAAAAAATCTATAATAATAATTCACAAAAGAACTAGAAACCATATGCATCTGCTATGCCTTCCATGATACCACATTATTTACATTACAGCCCCAAAAATGAGAAGACATTTAGTGCAGCGTCTGCAACTTTTGGACAGTTTTGTGATACTTAATTCAGCTTTTAACTAAGCCTATATACTAAACATTTTATTTATGACACACCCTATGCATGCGAAAATTAATTTGCAAAAGTTGTCAACTGTTTCATCTTGCTTGATTACAAACCTCAAAATCTTCGAAGGAACAATTGATTCGACTTTGCAAACCTGCCAGCAAACCAGTTCTTACAATTTCTCAGAAACAGACCAGCCCTGTTTTTTTTAAAAGAACAGAAGGTCTTTTTCTGCTGTCTAGGTTTTGACAGAGTACAGTGCCTCGAGCCTCATCATCTACAGGAGCTGGTACACAAAGCTGGAGTTGTGTATGCACACGGACAGAGTCCTGAAGCATCGCAGTTTGAAAGGTCACCCAACCACCAACGAGCCAAGTAGACAACAGCAAGCCATTCGCACGTGGAGCTGAAATCTGATGGTATTTAAAGTCATCTGTTGGAAAACATTTGCGGGGCTATCTGACTGAAGCAATTATTACAATGGTAGCATGCAACAAGCTTTAATGCATTTTATTCAGTCACGTGAAGCTATGAGAACAGATCATTGTGTCACAAAGCAAAATGATGGTCTTACTGAGAAATTTTCTTTCTTGCCTCTCTTGAATCAAACAAAGTTATCTAGCACTTTTTGAACACTAATTAAAAACTAAATTGATAACAAAAAAACTGATATGTTAGTTTCCACATTACAGTAAGCCTCTATAAAGAAATCAACTGAGCAGAAAAACTAATTCTAAGTTTCAAAGTGAATTGTGAGCTTTTATTTCCACGTTGTTGATCATGACGTTAAACCTCATAGACAGGATCCTGTCCTGTCACCATTTCAAAGCAGACTGATTTTTTTCCCCTCCCAAATTATTTGAAGAATGGGAACGGCAACCCTAATTATGAGCATTCTTGCTTGAATTAGCGCTGAGTGTGTGTGTGGCAGAACTGTGTTTGCCTTTGTCTTCGTATCTGAGCTGATTCTTTGCTTATTTCTGGTCGGGTCAGAGGTACTTCAGCTAATTAAGGGTTCACTCAATCTTTGGTCAAACCCATCTGGGCTTAATGATTTCACTTTTCTGCTTCAGCAGGCTCTGCCTGGTACCTCACAAAAAAAGTTTGTCTGCCTTGTAGAGACATGGACTAATCTACAGCCTACAAAAGAGCTTGATCTGCTTTAAAACTCTTGCCAGACATTATTATTTAAGGGTACTGTGTGTGTGTGTGGGCTGGTAAACCCTATGGTATGGGGACAAAATGTCCCCACAAAGATGGCAATATCCAAAATCCTTGTCCTTGTGGGGACATTTTTTAGTAAATCGTATAAATTATACAGGATGAGTTTTTTTGAGAAAGTAAAAATGCAGAATGTTTCCTGTGATGGGTAGGTTTAGGGGCAGGGACAGTGTAGGGGGGATAGAAAATACGGTTACAATATAAAAACCATTACGCCTATTGAAAGTCCCCATAAAACATGGAAACAATAACAGGTGTGTGTGTGTGTGTGTGTGGGGGGGGGGGGGCATGTTTTTGTGACATATGAGGACACAAATGTGTATAATGACATAGGTATGACACAGGTATTACAAGGAGAGGGTGACTTATGAGGACATTGGCCATGTCCCCACTTTTCAAAATGCTTATAAATCATACAGGATTAGTTTTTTTAGAAAGTAAAAATGCAGAATGTTTCCTGTGATGTTTAGGTTTAGGGGCAGTGTAAGGGGATAGAAAGTACGGTTTGTACGGTATAAAAACCATTACGCCTGGAATTTCCCCATATGTCACAAAAAGAAACGTGTGTGTGTGTGTGTGTGTGTGTGTGTGTGTGTGTGTGTGTGTGTGTGTGTGTGTGTGTGTGTGTGCGCTTGTTTTTGTGAAATATCAGGACACAAATGTTTATAATGACATAGGTATGACACAGGTGTAACAATGAGAGTGTGAAATATGAGGACATTACCCACTTTTCAAAAAGCTCATATATCATGAATTCGTTTTTTTTTTTTTGAGAAAGTAAAAGTGCGGAATGTTTCCTGTGATGGGTGATTAGGCAGTGGCAGTGTAAGGGGATAGAAAATACTGTTTGTACAGTATAAAAACCAATACACCTATGTCCCCACATTTCACAAAAATAAATATGTGTGTGTGAGAGAACAAAATCTCAATATCCAAAATCTTTGTCCATGTGGGGAAATGTTTTAGTCCCCATGATGAAGACAGCTTATATAAATCATACAAAGTGATGTTTTTGGGATAAAAATCTATGAATGTCCCCATAAAACATGAAAACTCTTTTTTCATACACAATTAATAATCATATCTCGGGTACAAGATAAAATGTCTGGTTGCCCCCACTAGATCCATGTCCAATGATCATGATTTCACCAAGTTCAACAGGCTATACGTTTCTGGATCAACCAATCAGACTTGAAAGAGTTTACAGTCTAGTTTGTCGAGTTTAGGTTTACAACGAATGTTAGGTGCTTCTATATCAGTGTTATTCACCAATCATTTCCATCTGATTTTAGAAATACGATATGGGTAGTTTTAGGTTAAGTGGTAGGGACTACATTTTTGGACAGGAATGTTGATCCAGGAAAATGCCTTGCTCGCCAAAACCACGTTGAGCCTAGAAGTCCATGCTGCCTTGTAATATATATATATATATATATATTTGAATTCACATTTTCACAAACTCAGAATGGATGGCTCCTGATTTTACTTAATGAATTTACTTAATGCAGTTACCATAATATTACAAAAAATATTACACAATTATTCTAGTATATTGTCTACAAATTTACAGACAAATTAGAAATCCTTACCAGATCCTTTCAGCTAGTTCCTTTCTGGCAGAAGGGTCATTTTTGCCACCAATGAAACCACTTTGTGTCTCTGTGCATGAGATTCGCACTATCCCCTTGTGTAGTCCACTCAGACCAACCAGAAATCAAAGCTATGAAAATATGTCAGTGTAGTGGCGCAAATAGGATTAAACATTTTGAACGCCAAAAGTCTGGAAACAGCACAAATTAGGGGAGGAATTCACTGAGCACAGATAATCCCCCTATGGATTTAACACAGTTTAGTCTTTAAAACCAGTATTCTTTAGCCGAAGACAGAGTCCGTGGAATTTTCTCTGGAGCATGAGATTCTACAAATGGGATCATCACTGAATATATAGTGGTATATACCATCATTGTATCTCAAAGATCAAGACAGCAACTTTTTATTACGTCCATGTTAACAAACGACCAATTTAACACACAGTCACACGTGTACAACGACGGTCAAAACAGTCCTTATACAGAAGGCCTCACCTTCAGTGCTTCGATGAAAGGTCCATTGTCCGGTGTTGAGATTTATGTGGTAGAGGGCGCTCTAAGTTCCTTAGTGCACTTGATGGTCTGGTTCTTGTTTCTTCTGGCATCTTCTACAGTAGGCTACAGACGGGAAGATATGGTTGATGATGGCACTGTCAATGACATATACACACATACATAAGTAGTACACCTAATGGTTTGAATGTTCATATATAAGTGGAACACATGGGAGATTACATTTTTAGAATTATTTTGTAAAAGACAACATATGGGAAAATATGACAAAAAGTATCCACAAGGAAGCAGAAAGAGGAAGTGATAGATGCAGACAAACTACAAAGTGGAAACTTCTAGTGTGAAGTTTTTTGGTGAACTAAAACAAATACATTGGCTTAAAACAGCCTTAATGTAACATAAGCTGCACATAATTAGAAGCAAAAAAGTTAATTAGTGCATGACATGTGCTTGTAACCTCTAAATTTAAAGTTAAATAATTGACTGACCAATGCTGCCAAATTCATTCAAAAGATTCATAATTAAATGAATTAAATTCATAATTAAATTATATAAACGTGCATCCATCAAAGTGCAGGCGCAAAACATAGTATTCTTAACTGAAATTTAAATTGATTAGCGTGTTTGGCTAGGAAAAATACCTACACGCTTTTCGCTTTTGGTAAAATGTGTGAAATGGTGGCTTAATTTTAGGCTGGCCTCCATCTAATGAGTCAACATCCTTTCAAGAAAGCCTCTAATAGTCTGAAACTCAGATGGACAGCATACAGTATAAAATAAAATTCCAACAATTCAAGTCTGAATGTTGTGAAAAGTTTGGTAATGTTGAAGAAATTATCTAACGTAAGGGCAACATCCTAGCCAAGCCAGACCCACATCAAGATGTTTGGTCTGGAAACTCACCATAGACAGGGCTCAATCGGAGGGGCGGGATAAACGGTTGTCTTTCAGACTCCCTCTGCACGCGATAGGATAGCGCTACACCAACCAGAGCAACGAAGGTGAAACAGAGCTTGTTGATAGATTAAACATTCACCGTATCCGGTCGGCTAAACTCCGAACACATCTTCCCTTTTTAAGAATGACTTCAGTGCCGTTCTTTGGTCTTTTCTTTTTTTCTCTTTGCCGTTCTCCCCCATTTCTACACATGGGGGATGGAGATCGCACTCACAGCTCAGCTCCAGCTGCAGGCATTCATTTATTTTCAACGAAAATTCATTTTCTAATCAGTTAACTATAAACATGCAGCCAATAAATTCCAACCCATAATGCTGGCAGCTTTGTAATCATCATTTTTAACATTACATTTCTAGAATTACATCTGTCACTTTTTACTGTAAACTTAAAATATTTTTTTTTAAAGTGAGAACTTCACAAAGCTACTGACATGTATAATCAAAGTGACAAGTGATTATAATCTATGTATGATATGAGCACTTATCCACTTTTCTTACATGATTAATGGATGTATCTCTCTTGAGGGCTATAAGGAACATGTCTCATCAGCAACCCAACCTAATGTTACAAAACTTTCCCTCATCCAGAGAGACAGACAGCACAGAAACACCTGAAAACCATGAGAGCTACAGGGGCCATTGGGTTCATATATGTCTAGCCTTGAGGAAAATACCTCTCAAATGAAATTGTGCCTTTTCAAGCTGAGGAGAGCAGCGCTCCCAAACTGCTTGCACAATCACCTCAAAGAGAGGGTGTGTCAATCAAAACTGTGGACTTACATTGTTTAAGACATTGTAATTATCTCAGCTAGAGTCAGTTTTTGGCTTAAAGCTAAGGTGTTGCTCTATAACTATTTATTTGAGGGGTGGGGGGGGGGGTCTACAACCATTGTAAAAGTTTACAATAAGGTCCAATTAGTTAACATTATTTACTAAATTAACTCAAATTACCTAACAATGTTTACAGTATTTCTTAATTTTAGTTAACTAGAATACAACTGTTCACTGTGTATTGTTATTTTGTGTTATTTTTGTCAGCTCAGGTGCATTTAATACAGCATTGAAAGTGGCAGACCACATAACTGCATATTTATAGTAAACAGATCATTTTAGGGTGTGTTGGTGTGGACTCTAAAATAAAATGGGTGACGTTGACAATTTTAGATATTCCACACATTTTAAGATATTCTACTGGATTTTTCATACTTTTTTATTATTATTTTAGGGATGAGGAAAGAATAAGCTCACAAACATTTTAGTGCATGTTTTTTTTTGTTGCAGTTACTACATCAAAATTGCAGCTGTATCATACAAATAAATAATAATATAATTGTGTTTTCTGGATTTTTTTTGTGATTATGTCTCTCACAGTGGACATGAACCTACAATGACAATTTCACACCCCTCCATGACTTCCAAGTGGGAGAACTTGCAAAATAGCAGGGTGTTCAAATACTTATTTTCCTCACTGTATATAGCTGCTCAGCATGTCTGGCAGATGGCCACCTGCTCCACGTCCACACCATCTCCAGACTCCAGACAGTGACATGGAATGCTTCAATCTACAAAGGACAGCAGGATTAATTGACAAAATTAAAAAAATAAAAAATTAATTGTTAATCAATGGAGGAATTTCTTATTTTACTTTGAGCTCACATCACACATTACTGAGGAGGGAATGGGTTATTCATCGCAAAGAAACGATTGTATATTTCCTGTTTCTAAACAGTATAACAAAGCATATTTTATCCCAGACTGACAACATATATTTAAAGGTCATTTCAAGAGATATATAGCCTCACACCTCATGTGGTGGACCACCACAACATGGATGATTTGAGAATCCAAGCAGAGTAAGATTTCAAAAAAAAGGACAACGGAAAATGACTTTTCCTTCATCAAAACAACCGGGGTTTTTTTTCTTCTTTTTTTGTTTTGTTGTTGTTGTTAGATTTTTTCCCCCTAGCTCACTTACAGGTACCTAAAGGTCTTATAGCTGACAGTAACTACAACAACAAACATATTTTCATTTAATATAGGCTATGTAATGTGGCTTTTTGTCATTTAGTTAATAGGCTTTACGCTCATTTTAGCTCATTATTAAAACAATTTTTTGGTAGCATGATAACAAACTTGCCTTGACACAATTATTTCCGTGAGGTTCTTCATTGAAAACATTCATACAGCAAAAACAATAAAAAAAGAATCCAAAAATGCATTTGTTTTGGCTCAGTGTAATGGACGTGCTCGTCATAGTGCGCATGCATGACGAACCCTGCAAAATCAATATATGAGTAAATGTGCAAATACATAAATCCACATATTCCTGCATAAATAAATATATAAATAATTAAATGTGCATGAAGATCAATAATTAAATAAATTAAATGAAGGTTGGTACATACACTGTAAAAAAGAAACATTTAGGCTACTGGTAATTTTCTGCCAGTAGGCCTAGCTACATTATCCAGTAATTTCAGTAAAGATACAGGTAAAACACCAGTAAAAAAAAACAAAACATACAATACGGAAATTATATACACAATGTGCCCTATTTATGTGACTTTTATTATTATTATTATTATTATTATTATTATTATTATTATTATTATTATTATTAATTATATTTTATTTTCTTTTTTTACAGTGTATATGTATTTTTAAAGGAAATTCTTAATTAACTTTCTTCTTTGGCCTAACATGCTAATGAGGACATTCATCAGCGTCCATCAGCGAAGGTGCATATGTTTGATTGACACCCTCCTCGTTAGAATGTTGCGCCAAGAAAAAATAAATACCGCGCTTCGTTAAGCTATGAACAACGGTTAAAACTAAATTATTCAACTTTCAGTTTAGAATTTCCTTTAAAAAAAATTAGTTCGCCAACCCTCGAAAACGAGATGGTATCTCAAGGTGTTAATCCTATTAATAAATTCAATTCAATTAATCAGTTAATGTATATCATCGCACATTTAATTACCTATATATTTATGTATGCAGGAATATGCGTACATAACAGTAAGTTAAATAAAAAGTCCTTATTAGTCTTTGATTGAATGTTTCTCCAGTAGATGGCGGTAAATATTTCTGCCTGACCAGTCAGAGATGTTTTAGCCACTAGATGGCAGTAAATAATAGCTTATTATGGGGAGCAGAGATTCATTGTTTTTATCTTTTTATTCTCTTAATATAGGGAACCAGAATACAATTTGTGAATATCTACATGTTTGCACCAAACATCTTTCATCTATTTAAACTGCATTTCTTCTGGTTGTTTAACAAACACTGTGAATCCATGCACATATTTGAAGGAGGTAGGCCTATTCCATAAGGAATCAAGCAAAGAAAGCATGCATTTGATTTGATTTGATTTAGGACAATAATGGTAATAGAACAAAGCCAAAAGAGTTAATTATATGTGAAACTAATGCCTGCAAAGTCCATCATGCAATAATGTTTTTTCCAAAAGCCACAATTTTCCTTTTTTTCCCCCTGCAGTATAGCCTACTAGGCCTATTGTTTCTTTTTTTGAGAGCTTTTCTATTGTTTTGAGCACTGACACTCCCTTCCTTCCCCAACCCTCTCCCTCCCTATTTCACAAGTCCTCTCAATCTCTTGCTCCCGATTTTTTTTCTTTCTTTCTTTTTTTTTTACGGATTATGCTCCATTGTGCTTTGCCAGCGTCTTGGTTTATGCCTTTTAGGACATAAAAATACATTATAAGTAGGAAACCGCACATACTACACCTCACATTTTTGTAGAAAGAGTGAATTAGAATTTACAGTAGTGTGTGGATTAGGGGGGTATTTTAATTCAATAAGAAAGGCCTACATGCAGTTCAAAGTGACAGTTCAAAGTGACATGTGCTCATAGGTCTTAACAAATGTGTGTTGTGAAAATGTCCACTCATTCGCTGAGATGAGAAGTGGAACTTTTCTCCAGTGACAAGCCCAGAAAACTCATTAATCCATCTTACTGGATAATCAACGGAATCAAAATTGATGTGGGAGATTGAGCATGCCAACTATCCAAGTGTGAAATCACAGAGCTGGACAAGATGGCAATATCACACTCTTCCTTTTCTATCTATATCAACACAAGAAGTCCAGAAAAGGTTTAAAGTCTCCATAAAATCAAAATGGAGCATTCTTATTTTTTTATTGAATATTGCAGTATTAATTGTAATGTGTGTCACAACAACAGCGAATAAATATTACATATTTGTGTTCTTTGGACTAAACCACCATGTCAAATAAATGTAAATTGTTATTTACATTTTCTACAGAAGAAGAAAAAATTATACATTGGTACTTTTTATATTTTAAAGAGGATATAACAAATATAACTGTATGCTATGGTAGCACTGAATTGTTGCTGACGTCAAAGAACTTTGACATAATTATTTTTTACTCAGTTAATAATTCTTTATAATTATTTTATTTTATGCAGGCACTGTAGGTTCATCCCGCGCGCGCTTCAATGGCGTTTGTATCACCATGGTAACGGCAGAGGGAAATTCGTCTGCTGCTCAGGCTGGACCGACTGTAGGGAGCAGATAGGGGCGGAGGAGGGGTAAATGAGTAAACGGACGGCACTCTCGACAGAGCCTGTGTCCTCACAAAGCTGGCATGATCTGTATCACCGGCTGCCTGTATTTTGCCCATCGGTTTATCCTTTTGTTTTCATGACTTTGGACGCGAGATCGCGGAGACAACAGAGTCATTTTAGCCCCCGGGGACAAAAAAGACAAAAGATTTTCGCCAACCTGGGGCTTGAACAACAATAAAGAGAGGTGAGTTCTGCGTGAGGTCTGAAAGGTCTGCGTGTTCTGCATGTTTTCCCTCTATTTGTGCTTCGGGTATAATAGATATACAATATTTTAACAACTTGAGGGAAAAAGAAGTTGAGTTTCTTTGATATTCCGTATGTTTGATACACGACCGTAAGGTTGACAGATGTCAGAAACCTCACCTCATGCGTGCTATATGTGAAATACATAAACAAAATACTTATTTCTCTAGGATCACGCAGAGAGACAGCTAAGATTCAAACTTTGCTTAAAAAGTGTTTTGGTGGTGAAATGCGGATAATAAATAGTGTGCCATATGCCAGGAGCACCTGACTCCTCTTAAATGAGCCCTCGATGGCAGACTGCTAAAGCCTGTTTTAACTTGATAACCTAGTATTAGTCGATTCAGTGACTGATTTTTCCACAAATATAAGTTTTTATGCCTTGCTCAAACCTTGAACAATGATACTCCAGGGACTACCTGGAGTGAGAACATATGTATACTTGTTTCCTGTTGACACATGTGAGGGTTGTTGATTAGAAACCCTGGCTCATTTTAAAAGACCAGGGAAGGCAGGAGCCCATTCTCCCCACCGTTCCTGCAGACGCTGATTCTGAACTTCCTGCTTCCTGAATCCTGAGAAAGACAAACAATAGGAGAGAGAAACATGTGACATCCTGATAGTGTATGAGGGTTGACGGTGACGCACTTCAGTCCAAATTTGAGATGGATGAGAACTGCTTTCTTTGTTTTTAGGGCTTGCATTGGGAGCAGGTGATGTTATTCAGCTAAATCCTAATTCAATTTATGGGATATGCTAATTGTATGTTTAAAGGCAATGACTTCTTGTTTTGTGCATGTGAGTCAACAATTGAATTATGCCACAGTGGTTTATATTTTTAGCTGGTTTTAGAACAAAATCATGCACACTGTTGCACACTAAAATTAGGAAGCATTAAAATGGGGGCAGTTTTCCCAATTCCTTTAAGCTATTAACTGATATAGATAATTTCATATCTGATACTTAGAGTCATTTTCCAATCAAGGAACATTAATGGATTTGCCTATAGAAACAAGGCTTTTAATGTGCACCTATCATTAAAAGCAAAGGCTTTTCTCTCTGGAGGTTTTTCAAGTAGAGTGCTTAATTGAAGCACATTTTAAACTTACCATCCCCCTTCACCTGAATGCATTTCTCTCTATAGGTCGGTTAGAAGCATATCTTTCTACCCATTTCATATTTCAGTTGCTTTGCTTTTAAACTGCTTGTAATGTTGCTATATGAGATAGTTGTAAATCCAGTATGTTCACCATGTGTAACCTGACAACCAGCTCACCTTCCTGTTGCACAACAAAGGAAGGCTGACCACAAAAGATAATATTCTAGCCTGCTTTACACACGGCTCTCTGACGCTTCCAGAAGTGTAACTTGAAAATGGGCACTTTAAGGATGTGAGTCAGTTTTAGCTCTTTTAAAAAAAACTGATTTCCACACTTGATTGATGCTGGATCTAAACTTGCCTTAAGATTTGGGGAGATGATTGCTAGTGTCTCTATAGGTTGGCAGTTATCTTTAAGCTTGGAAGTACAAATCAATTCAGAGCCTCTGCATTTAATGGTGCTGGCAATGCCTCAGAGGGGAATGTGGATTCAGTTCAATTCAATTAAACCAACTCAGTTACAGAGCAAGTGTGACCCAGTGTTGTATAATTGATCCCTTATTGCATTAAGGACACTGGTGTCAGTCCAATTTGACCGTGTCCTTAGAAAGGCATGCTGGTAAATACGGCATCAGATGGTTGAGATGTTGAAATGTACAAAGTACATTTGTAGAACAGATGAAACTAGATAATGTTTGCAGATGTGTCTAGGTAATTGGTGCCAGTTTTCTCAGTAAGATTCATATGGAAATCAGAATATTTGTCACATTGGTGTAAAATATAAAAAATGTGTGCAAAATGTTATTGGGTCATTGCTTTTGTGTGTTTAATTGTGTGTATAATTTTATAAAAGTGCATCTATCTATCATATAACTACCTCGCACAGCTCCGGGGGTTAATAAAGGATGAACCGAAGTGATGAATTTGTGTGTAAGAAAAATATCCATATTTAAAACTTTACAGACCAAAATCTGGCGGTCGGCTGTACGCAAGTAGCGTTAAAAGAGTAAGCCTTGACGCGATGTACAGGAGCATCACAAGCGTTGATGCCTCTCGTGGATATAGGGCTGGGCAAGAAACTCAAGCCCCTCTCTTATCAAAATCCCCTGCCATTCCTCTTAAAAATAATAATTTTAGACTTCTAATTCATGACCAGTGTTTTGTTATTGCCCTATCCTCTGCGCTTATACGTTCGCATGCGTCAAGGGATCAAGGGTCAAGGGTTACTCTTTCGCCATAACTCCACTTGCGTACAGCTCACTGCCAGAAGCTAGTTATTGTAGTCTATGAAGTTTTAAATATGGATATTTTTCTTACACAAACATGCCACTTCACTTCAGAGGGCCTTAACCCACCGGAACCGTGTGGAGCAGTTATATGATATATATGCACTTTTATGGTCTTAAAAATGACATAACCATTCACTGCCATTATAAAGCTTTGAAGAGCCAGGACATTTTTAATATAATTCAGATTTTATTCTTCTGAAAGGAAAATGTCAAATACACCTAGGATGGCTTGAAGGTGAGTAGGCTTAAATCATGGGGTAATTTTCATTTTTTGGGTGAACTATCCCTTTAACTTGATGGAGTCTTTAAATTGTCCCGTGGCAGCTCTGAAAAACAAAGGGCTCAGCTATAGGTTTGGTAGTCCAAATCTGTAAAAATTTAGAACTATCAACAAATTGCTATTTATCCATATTACACCTTTAATTAAAGGCTCTTAGAAAAGATGAGAACAGCTACAGCTTTTATTATGTGATGCTGTTCTGTTGCAATAATTGACTATTTAGCTTCCAAGATGCCCCGCGACTGTTCTCCAGGGAAAAGCGAGAATGATCACTATAGTTATAACTCATTTTCTCTTTTCCACTGGCAGGCATATGTTCAATTACATTCCATCAATGCCTGAATGAGAGCGACTATTAATATCAGTCCACCTAGACACTGAAAGGAAGTGCTCATGATAATGGGCCATCCTCTTCTGTTTCGCCTACCACTACTGTTGTATGTGTATGTGTTTCCTCGCTCTTAAGAGACCTTGGTATGGAAACATCCTCACCAAAAAATAGACATTGCCTGCAGTCTGGATACTGTGGAAATCAATAGAGCTGTATGGTGCTGCTCCACATAAGTGGCAGCGCTGGAGGGATTCATGGCTGATTCTTCAACATTTCTGTGTTTTATCAGGGGATAGTGTTCTTTTCAAGGGAGATGGGTAGAGTAAGTACAATACCCTGTAATATGGTAAACATTATCGGAATGATGTTTCATAAATAGTGGGTTAGGTTAGTAGCACATATACAGCCCTAAGGCCTCACTGACAATGAATTGCAGGCAGGGAAATGGACACAGGTCAGGAGCCCTTTTCATCTAGCAGATGGTTAAGGAATTGCTTTTCATATTACCATGAGTGACAATCAAATCCACCACATGTCCGTTGCTTTGTAATAATTATTCAGCCTCAAAGAAACAATTTTTCAGTAACAGATGCTGGGTTATTAGTTGTTCATTTGAACAAGCCTCTAACCCATAGTGGACTTTAGTTGTAATTTGTTCATGGTACAGAAATTAATGATACTTTTATCTGTGCATTTTATCTGTGTTATTGAGGAGAGGTGTCGGTGTCCTATTACTTTTTTACCCGACTTGAAAACTTGACTGTTTTACAAGGTGACTTATTCACATCAATTTATTTAAAGGTGCAGTGTTTAAAGGGTTACTTTACCGATTAGCATATGGCTTTGTATCAGTAGAAACCCTGGAGTATATTCAAATGATTTCCCCCCCCCCCCCCATTTCCCCCTGAGATAAGATATTCATGCATTTTATTACTGAAAAAATTCCTCCCATGATGCAAATTGACGATATTTGGAATGTTTGGCCAAAGGCTAAAGACTACAGCCAGCAGAGGGAGCAATTTCCACGTTTTCAACCCGCGCATGGGGGATGGGAGATCGCACTCACAGCTCAGCTCCAGCTGCTGCCATTAAACGAACCTCTGCTGGTCAATGTAAGTGTTTTAACTAGGGGTGTCCATGGTTAACCGATTGACCGATTAACCGTTAAAAATTGCGTAACCGAGTGAAACATTTTGCTCGGTTAAGTGGCGTCAATGACGTGCTTTGAATTTAGTTGTAATATATTTTTGCACCCCTAGAGACTGCCAGAGCGCTCCCAGACATTTGTAATATCCACAAGAAGAAGTCATGACCAGCTTTCTAAGCGGGCAAAGAAAGTGTGGGAGCACTTTAAAAATGAGAGTGACGGGGCAAAATGCAAGTATTGCAATGCAGTGCTTACCGCATTTTTCAGGCTATAAGTCGCTCCGGTGTATAGGTCGCATCAGTCAAAAAATGCGTCATGGAAAAGGAAATTAAAAGGAAAATAACATAAGTCTCACTGGACTATAAGTCGCATTAGGGCAGAAGCAGAGCGGGAGCCGCGCGCTGTGCATAACGGAGCAGAAGAAAGAAAGTTTGAAGTGAGAAACTTGTGAATGACTAGACAAAAGCAGAGGTTACTTGAACTGTAATGAAGAAAACAAAAAAGCTAATCGCGGACTGAAAGCAAGATGGCCAGAGCTGAAGGGACGAGTCCAAAGATGCTTGAACTCTGCCGGGAGAGGCTCAGCCGCGCGAGTCAAACGCTGTGTGAATCATTCTCGGCTGCATATTTTACTACATGCCCTAATCATGCAGGTGCCCTCGCGGCCACTCGCATTGCTCTGTGAACTGTAGCGCGCATCTCATCCTAATTTAACGAAACTCAGCGTACGCCTCACAGACATGAAATATATCTTAAGAAAACTTGAAATGTCTTTTAACAATTTAAAATGAAAAGAAATAGGCGACTCTCTGTTTATGTTATCCATGATGTGCATTTCTCTCTATAGGCGCGTTCACTACAGAGATGGCGGTCGTCAAATTAATAAACTAAAAATAACCCTGACGCACACTATGGTTAACCGAGTAATAACCGCTAAGGGCCTCGGTTAACGGTTAATGAAAAACTTGAAAACGTGCAGCCCTAGTTTTAACTTTTCAAATTAATTTCTATGAAAGTTAAGCTTCCAAAGGCATGAACCAAAGGTCAATGTAATCTGACTCCTGAAGCGTTTGTGTTGTGAGACTCACGCGGCTGCTCGATCATTATATTGGAATAGTCACGTTCAGTATTTAATTGTAGTGTCTGTTCTCCAACTCAGTCACAGTAATCCAGTAGCGGTGGCTTTGGGAATGGCCTCACAGGGCAGCGAAGCATTCTGGAAATTGTTGTCTTTCATCCCCATGAGACAAAAATACATTTTCTGTCTTTTCTCAGTCTAGAAGGCACCAAATTCAAAAATTATTTCACATTTCTACTACATTTATGACCCAGTTTAAATACAGATTCATCTTTCCAGCGCTGAAGTACATCTTTAATATTAATGAGGATCTTTTGACAGAAATGCAATATAATATACATAGCTATGTTTAAAAACCTTACAAATTTAACCATTATGTTTTTATTACCTTTATTACCATTATTAATTCTGATCTGAGTTCTTAACAGCAGATGGCACGCATGCTTTAGAAACTGCCATATTGTCTCTGCTTGTTTCCAATTCCTTACACACACCACTTTAACCTTCTATAATCATTCATAAAGTTTAAATAGGTTGAATTGGGCTTTTTACACTAATATTGCATCATAAAAGCATTCTGAGATGCAAGTTAATTTTTTAGAATCATCAAATGCACAAGCGTTCTTCTTCGTAAGCATTAGAGCGTGCAGTTAAAAACTACCCTAGAGTGCCATCTGCTGTTAAAAACTAAGCTCAGAATCAATTAGGAAGAGAATCGCGATGCATTCGGAAAATCTCTAAATCGAGTGATGCTTTGATTTTATTGTCCCAGCCCTAATCCCTAGTAGGAGCTTATTTAGTCCCCTCAAAACGCATTCCAGTTCCTGCGGCGTGGATGCCAAAAAGTGAGTACTTCCGCCAATAGTTTCTTTAGTGCAAAAGCCCTTTATAGAGACTTTAACACCATAGCTTCTAGGGATGTAACGATATACCAATGGCAAATTCGATTCATATCGCGGTTTAGGAGCCATGGTTCGGTTCAGTTCTGTTTGCTGTGGAAGCAGGGTTCATGGCAGGGCACCTGCAGTTACAACACTAGATTCACTTTTTACTTAATAATAACAACAACAACAATTTAACTTATTAACTTTATCTTTATTAACTTTATACATTGGATTTTGGAAATTGTTCGTACCATGGGTGTGTATCACGGTTTTTCAGTTTGTTTTGAATATTGTTACACTCCTAATAGCAACACTAAAACTATTCTGAACACCTTAGCAAACACTACTAGCCAATTATACTTTCACTCTACTTACATTATAGTCTGAAAATGTAAAAAAAAAAATATTACTTCTCAGAACTGTCCTTTGAGCATGCTCTAACTGCTACTGAAGATGAACTCTCCTTAGGTAGAAACTGGATACTTTAGCTTTAGCCTTCAAACTCTGAAATATGGATGACTCAAAGAGAGGGAGCTCACTTTTGTCACCGTAAGCTGACCTTTAGGTATGACTAGCCTTGAGGTGGGGTATAGGACTCGATAAGTTCTTGACAAAAGGGCGATGACCTTCTCATGCCATCATCAATGACCAGCAAGAGGTGAATTAATTGTTGCCCAAAGGGTCTAGTAAAGCTTTACAGGATTTTCTGACTAAGTCTGTTGCAATTTCATACATCATCAGTGATGCACAATGAAGTCTTTATCTTTTTTTCTGAGAATGTTGGCGATTTTGCGAAATTGCTTTTCCCCCCTAAACAAAGCAAAACATCTTGTATGACTGGATCATTGTGATAAGATTTAGAGCAAAGAGTGCAGGTGATGTTGTTAACCAACTTGTCATGTCTGAATTACTTGTTCATGTATTTGCTAACCCTGTTGTGCCTTTCTTATTTATACTGACACATGGCATGTGTCTGTGGGCCATTTACCCGCATGAGAGAGGATCAAGATAAAGTCATTTAAAGTAATTTGATTGTCCTATCTCTCTGTTTCCTGTTCGTGGACTTAGTTGAATTAAATCAGATAAGCATCTTTTTATCCTTTTTTTTCACTAGTATGTATACTGTACATATATAATGTGCAAATGTGCAAATTTGCATACTGTTGCTGAAGGTGATGCTTGTGTATGCATAATTAGTTTACATAACACAGTTTCACATATTATTTTAACAGTTTTTTCTTCACAGCATTTAGTAAGCAGAATTTACTAGTAATCCATTCGGAACAGCCTAAATGAACACAAATGTTCCACCATGTGTTCAAGGACTGTGAATTGTTACAGGATCATTTTGCACGTTTGGTAAATTCCGATACCAATTCTAGTGTTAAATGAGATATAAACAATTTTACAAGAGGCTAAGTTTGTCTGAAAACACTTACACATGGCCTTTTACAGCAGTAGCCTTAGCATGAACCCAGCCTGTTGTTCTGCAATGAAAATATTAAACATAACTCATCTGTATTTATTAAAACTCCAAATATTATTCCCAATATCTTTTCAGCCAGGAAGGAGGAATGTTGTCCTTTAGCATGGATGGAATTAAGGTGAAATGTCACACTGATTTTAAAGGATATGACAAGTGACAAGGACATAAGGTTCAGTACAAATGTTTTGAAATGTTAACAGTGGTAGTTTGCATAATATATAGTTGGAGATGCGTTGTGAAGCGGGAGGGAACATTAAATATTAATAAGGACAAGAGCCAAGAGAGATGGGATAAGCTAAACACTTCTTATGCTTCAGTAGCACTAAGATTACAAATTCACAAAATGCGCATATATAAACACATCAGGGTGAGGGTTCATTCAGCTATAGACTTCAGAATGTTTTATGTATAGGCTATAGTGTGACTGTGCACATCATTTTATAAGAAATTGTCAATAAGTTATGTGACACTTAAGAGGGAAAATGAAATGGGTCAGTGCTTCTTAAGTCACAGAAAATGCTAAATATAAAATAATTAAATGCAACCAACCATATAATCAAATAAAATGATATTGTTAAGGATGTGAATCGATTCAGAAATGATAAATAAATCATACGTGAATAATAGCATGAGCATAACACTAGCCACATGAAGTGGAAAAACAAAATTGTAGCCTCAGGAAAAGAAAAATGGAGACTGCATTAATTGTGTTAATTATTAATTACATTTATCACAGAAATGTTGTGTTGTTTTTTCCAGTCCCTGAATTTTTTATTATGGAAGTCGAAAATGCCCATACCTTTTTTGGGTTGACTTGATATCTAAGTCTGTGCATCCATTCAAAATCAAGATCTGTCATTTGAAAAAAGCAGCCAAAAAAGGGCAACGTTGCTTGTCATGACCTCATCAACAAAAGCCATGAACAAAACAAACTATGCAAGCCTCAATGTGTTTTAATTTTGCATTGGCCTAGTTTGGCCTACTTATTTTATTTATATATTTTAGTGCTTGATTTTAAACACAATGTTTCTTTAACTTTTATATGATAAGCAGTTGTGATACAGTGTTTGTACGTAGATATAGAGATATACCGGTAGTAAATAATAGTTGACAAAATATTCACTATTTTGAGCATAGTTTCTCAGTACTATGATTGCTTAAAATGGTTTATTCTGTCCTTGTCTTTATCTTTCCACTGCTCTTTCTTGCTCTCTCCAATTTTCTTTTCTGCCATTGTCTTCCCCCCCACAGTGAAACTAAGAGAATCCATTCATGGTTTTCATCTCTTGCAAATGATATTTAAACTCAGTAGCCCCACGTTCTCAATCTACCGCTCTGCAAAGTCCCTGCACCCACAATCCCGTGGGGACCTTATTAGAGGGGGCAGACAGACAGTACGCGCAGAGCGCTGGGCAGAAGCAGCAGTGACCACCTCCCCCGTCTGCTCCGTGGCATCTGTGTTATGCGCACACACACACTCACACCCATCCTTTTTGTCATGGTTCAGAGGTTTCAACATAACCCAGCTCTGTGTGCTATGGCCTATATCAGCCCCAAATCCCAATCAGACAGACACTTCAATGGACTCTCTGTGACAACAAAGTACTAAAACCCCATCACGACACATAAAGCAAAGACTTACTGTAATCTAAGTGCCTCAAGGCTTAAATATTCATGAAGGCATAAGCTTATATTTCTTAATCTTCATAAAGATGTCAATTTTGTGCAAATACGCTGAGAGTAGCAAAGACTAAAATGTAAATGGTGCTAGGTGTTGTGTGTGGTTGCTAGGGTGTTGCTAAGGCATTCTGAATAGATTTCAATGTGTTGCTATGTAGTTACTATGGTGTTCTAGGTGGTTGCTTACTTGCCCAACTCAAAAGAGTCAAGAGATGATATTAATATTTATCAGATACACCACTGTTAAAAATATTGTAAAAAAATTAATATTATGGAATATTATTACAATTTCAATTTCAGCTGTTTTCTACTTTAACATTTTAAAATCTTTAGTCACACGATCCTTCAGAAATTATTCTAATATGCTGATTTGATGCTCAAGAAACATTTCTCATTATTATCAATGTTGAAAACAGCTCCTTAATATTTTTGTAGATTCTGTAAATGCTTTTTCAGAATGATTTGCCGAATTAAACGTTCAAAAGAGAAGCATTTATTTGAAACAGAAATATTGTGTGACATGTCTTCACTGTCACCTTTCTGTTCCTGTTTTATCACCCACCAAGTGAAAATCATCTTTTAAAAGTTTTTGAGATACTATTTATGGTCAGCACAAACAATATGAGATGAGTTATGCCAAATTTTAATACTAAGGGTTAAACTCAATATCAATAGGCCTATGTTTTCCCCAAGGCATTTTAAATTACAACAGAGCTGAATTTATTGGAGCAGCCTTCTCTGATTTTGATCTCTCTCTCTGTTATGAAAAAGCATTATTGTTTTTACAGATTGCGAAACAGATGGTTTGATATTAGTACTCTTTTATTTAACTCCAGAATATTACTAATTTCTCTTCCAACAATCCACCTGTCAAACCATCTGTAACCCAACAGAGACCTCAGTCAGTCAGTGGGCTGGTTAAACAGCCGTTTGGTGTTGTCTTTGTATACAGTGGCATCCCAGTAATGAAAGTGCAATGCATACACTGCACTTCTCAAAGCACAGTCATGCACACTTTTGGGGCCATCAGCTGTTGATATGCACGCATGTACTTTGGAACAGCTGCCTACCCATCATTTCTGAGTTTGCGTGTGCCCTCTGGATGCATAAAATGCCTTCCCCTTTCAGCCAATTAAATATGCTCATATTGCATTTGGTAATTGATGTCACATTATTGCTATGCTGGGGGACCGCACAGGCTGATGAGGATGGCAGTTCTGTGCCGCCCTCCTCTGGGTTCTCGTTGGAAATTACCTCATTAATACAAATCATTTTATGAATAATCATGGGAGTTTGTCTTGGCGCTGATAAAAAGGAGAAAGATAAAGATTGAAACAAAGAGAAAAAGACACCCCCCCCCCCAAAAAAAAAAAAAAAATTAATAGCTACAGGTCATATAATTAGAATATCATCAAAAAGTTGATTTATTTCACTAATTCCATTAAAAAAGTGAAACTTTATATTCATTAATTACACACATACTGTATATTTCAAAATGTTTATTTCTTTTAATTTTGATAATTATAACTGACAATTAAGGAAAATCTCAAATTAAGTATCTCAGCCAATTAGAATGTTACTTAGGACCAATACAAAGAAAGGAATTTTTTGAAATCTTGGCCAACTGAAAAGTATGAGCATGTACAGCACTCAATACTTAGTTGGGGCTCCTTTTGTCTGAATTACTGCAGCAATGCGGTGTGGCATGGAGTCGATTAGTCTGTGGCACTACTTAGGTATTATGAGAGCCCAGGTTGCTCTGATTGTGGCCTTCAGCTCCTTTGCTAATTGTTAGGTCTGGCATATCGCATCTTCCTCTTCACAATACCCCACAGATTTTTTTATGGGGTTAAGGTCAGGCGAGTTTTCTGGCCAATTAAGAACAGGGATACCAAGGTCCTTAAACCAGGTACTGCTTGCTTTGGCACTGTGTGCAGGTGACAAGTTTTTTTGGAAAATGAAATTGCAAATCCATAAAGTTGGTCAGCTGCAGGAAGCATAAAGTGCTCTAAAACCTCCTGGTATATGGCTGCATTGACCTTTGACCTCAGAAAACACTGTGGACCCAAACAAGTAGATGACATGGCACCCCAAACCATCGCTGATTGTGGAAACTTTACACTGGACCTTAAACAACGTGGATTATGTGCCTCTCCTCTCTTGCTCCAGACTCTGGGACCCTGATTTCCAAAGGAAATACAAAATTGACTTTCATCAGAGAACATAACTTTTGACCACTCAGCAGCAGTCCAGTCCTTTTCATCTTTAGATCAGGCAAGATGCTTTTGATGCTGTCTGTTGACACAACGATTGCGACAGCTGAAACCCATGTCTTGCATATGTCTGTGCGTAGAGGTTCTTGAAGCACTGGCTCCAGCTGCAGTCCACTCTTTGTGAAACTCCCCGACATTTTTGAATGGGTTTTGTTTTACAATCCTCTCCAGGGTGCGGTTGTCCCTATATTGCTTGTACTCTTTTTTTCTACCACATCTTTTCCGTCCCTTTGCCTCTCGATTAAAGTGCTTGGACACAGAGCTCTGTGAACAGCCAGCCTCTTTTGCAATTACCTTTTGTGTCTTGCCCTCCTTGTGCAAGGTGCCAATGGTTGTCTTTTGGACAACTGTCAAGCCAGCAGTCTTCCCCATGATTGTGTAACCTACAGAACTAGACTGAGAAACTATGTAAAGGCCTCTGCAGGTGTTTTGAGTTAATTCGCTGATTAGAGTGTGGCACCAGGTGTCTTCAATATTGAACCTTTTCACAACATTCTAATTTTCTGAGATAATGAATTTAGGATTTTCCTTAGTTGTCAGTTATAATAATCAAAATAAATTAAAATAAATTTGAATTTGAATTGTAGCAGTCTGTGTGTAATGATTGAATATAATATACAAGTTTCACTTTTTGAGTGGATTTAGTGTAATAAACTTTAACAATAACAACTTTTTGATGGTATTCTAATTATATGACCAGCACCTGTATATGCCAAAAAACACCTACATTTTATTTCTTTAAGGCTGCACAATATATTGAAAATGATCAAAATGCTGCTAATGTACATATTGTGACATTGTAAACCCTATTTGGTTTGAGTAGAGCCAACTCAATTTTAACAAATTAACTTCTTTTTTTTAAACCTTTATTTTTCATTTGAGTTCACAAAACTGACACATTTGACGTAATCTGAATTGTTTCATTGTTTTGAGTTTTATAAATTTGTTTCTTTTCATTTTGAAGTTAAATTTAACTGAACTGATGATTTTTTCCCAGCATGCTTTGCCATGACACTCAAAAGGGAGGGTAAATGCTCAAATTAATTGTTATATAAGTTTTTTTGTGGAATAGGTTATGTTAGCCTACTTAAAATGGTATAAAACAACAGGACAAAACCATAGTTGGTGGTGAAACATGACTATACATTACTTTGTGAAGACAGTGGCATAATACAGTGAGTGTGTAACAATATAGTCTGTACGGCTCTTAAAGTGACAGCAGACTAATAAACCTGCTTCCATCTGTGTGCTTAATGTTAATTAATACAACAAAAGACAAAGACAAAATCACCCACTGCTCTAAACGGAATAACTTTTTAATTAATAGTGAAGACTAAGCAGTGTTTTATTTTTACATTTGATTAATCATTTTCTTTTGTTAAATAAACCATACATAAAATGTAGGCCTACCTGAACACTTTTATGCAGTGCTACAGTAAAGCACTGCTGATCACTTTCAGAAGTGTTTTCTTCTTGCATGCATGCATGTTGGATATATCATTTTCAGTTTTTAAATATAATTTACATTTATTTTACACACTTAAAGCATTATTGTATCCCAAATCCAATATCACATTATTTAAAGAGTTTTTGAATTATTCTTCAATATTGTGCAACCCTAATATTGTAAATTTTGAAATATGATGTAGCTGAGAACAGACACACTCATTTAAAAGTATGCATGGCTGTGAGACCCAATAATTGCTGTCAGCATTTCCATTCGTTATGGAAAACATTACTGTCCCTTTAAATTCTGCCAAAGACTGTGTTCATTTGCAGATATTTTGGATGTAAGAGAACATTGAAATCTCAATGTCCATGAGATAATGACTTTAAAAGATTTTTTTAACTTTTCTTAAGAATGCGCTTTTTTAAATTCAACCGTGATCATGATCTTCTGGCCCAGTCAATGTAATTGCTGTTTGAAGGACTTGACTACTGACGTCATATAACACAACATGCAATTGTCCTGCTTGTTTTGGAAATACAATAGGCATTTAATTACGAGCAGGGTTCCATCAAGTGTCAATGCCATTAAAATGAATAGGATCCTATGTCACTGAGAGCTTGAGTTTATGCACATGACACCGGACAAGTGCCAGTGTGTGAGGTCATCATTCAGTGCTGGATTGAAGCTGTAATTGTACCTCAGTTTCTGTGGCAATAACTTGTAACGTTTGTATGTAAAATTCATGACTCACAGACGAAAGCACAACTCATAACTAACTCATAGTGCATCTCCCAGATGTTTTTGCCTTTTGAACACAACATGTGGAAATTAAACTTGCCATTTGATGTTTTCCCCCCACGTTAATGTGAAAGTCTTTGTTTTAGCTCACAATGTGCTTTCTTTTGAGTTTCGGCCTAAAATATGGCTTCAAAAGCTACAGCTGTGTTTACTTTTAAAGGTGCAGGCAATATTTTTTTCTCTCATAGAGAAGCTCTTGAGTGTGAACCTCATGCTGTGTGTGTGTGTGTGTGTGTGTCTGAACTTGCATTTCATATTTACAGCTTGCATTTTGAGCATTTTATGTATGTGATGTATGTGCATTTGATTTATGTGTGTGTTTGTTTTTGATCTTGCTCTCTCACACACACCTGAGGGGTTAATAATTTTGACAGCTGAACCCAGAGAATTACCTAAGACTTCCATTGGGAATGACTTTCAACATCATATTCCTTAGTGTATTCTCTGCTGAGCTAAATTTATAATCTACAAGGATTCATCATTAATCAACAAATTACATAACAGGATTGTGCAAACAATAAAATGTGTCTCGGTTTTTGAGCGTAAATATATTTGAACTATAGGGGTATAGATCATTGGAAAATTAATATATTTTTTCAAATATATATATATACAGTGAGGAAAATAAGTATTTGAATACCCTGCTATTTTGCAAGTTCTCTCACTTGGAAATCATGGAGGGGTCTGAGAAATTGTCATCGTAGGTGCAATATATATATATATATAATTTTTATTTTATTTTATTTTTTTTATTTGGGAGAAATTACATGACAAAAAACAACTGATGGAGCCATATGAATAATATGAGGAATCGGTTTTACAGCTTATAGCGGTCTTTATACAAAAATATTTGAATAGAGAGTGCCTAATTTAAAATGCTATTATTACGTTAGAGTAGACTATTATGAAAAAATATTAAAAACACATTTTTTAAATAATAATTTTTTTGTAGTACTGTTTTCAGCCTGGAGTTTTACACTCAGGTTGAGGGGGTGAGGCTCTTACAGATCAATGCAATGTAAGACCGCAGGGTGCCCTGTTTCTAACCCCTGTCTTCACTCAGTCAAACCAATGCCACAGGCTCTATGAATTCCCAGAATGCACTTAAACCCTTGATTCTTTGCCTCTCAGCATCCAATCAGCACTTAAAATCAATGGCTGCTGTACTCCGTGAGGTACAGTGTTGAGCAGCACTGGTCTCAACTTTTTCAGTCATGGTTAAAGGCTCTTTATACTAATGCCTTTTAATCAACAGCCTGCATTTTTTACCATATTGCCTTTATAAATAGTCATAGGAGCTGTGGGACTGCAAGAGGGCTATGTTTGCTAGAGCTTTCATGGTTAGTTAGTGTGTGTACCTAAAAGTCTCTCACAAAGGCTGCATTTATTTAAATAAAAAATACAGTAAAACAGTAATATAATGATTTATTATTGCAAATGAAAATAACTGTTTTCTGTTTTGATATATTTGTAATTTATTCCTGTGATGGCAAAGCTGAATTTTCTGGATCATTTCTCCAGTCTTGGCATGGACCGATTTCAAGGTGTTCCACGGTTTGAAAAAGTCACAGTTTTAAAACCACTCATATTCTCTGTCTCGTCAAAGACGTGATTGCATTTTAAAAAATGTTTTAAAATATAGAAAGCAGTTATGTTACTGTATTTCAAATAATTTCAGCCTTTATGAGCATAAAAGTCTTCTTTCAAAAACATAAAAAAATCTTACTGACCCCAAACTTTTGAATGATTGTACAGCATTGAAGCATATTGTCACGTACACACAAAGGAAATGGTGCGAGGACTCAAGTGCAGAAAAGGATATATTTATTTATAACAAATAAAACATAAACTCAAAACAAAACCCACGAGGGGGAAAAACACACAATAGAATAATAAAATATAACTTAAACAAACCAACAGAATCACAGGGAGAACGGGAGACGCAGACATTACACAAGGATCCAACACAGACTGACAAACACAAGGAGATTATAAAGGGAACAAACAAGGCAGATAATGAGGGAGAACAGGTGGGGCAAATAAACCAATAATCAGATAACAAGAAGGGCGGGGTTGACAGTAGCACATGCAAGACATGACAAAACCCACATGTGCACACAAGACAGGACAGGTATGTGACATTACCCCCTCCTTAAGGAGCGGCTACCAGACGCTCCACTAGGGACGGGCGGGACAGACCAGGGAGGGACGGGAGGGACAGACCAGGGCGGGACGGGAGGGACAGACCAGGGCGGGACGGGAGGGACAGACCAGGGGGGCACGGGAGGGACTGACCAGGGGGGCACGGGAGGGACTGACCAGGGGGGCACGGGAGGGACTGACCAGGGGGGCACGGGAGGGACTGACCAGGGGGGCACGGGAGGGACAGACCAGGGCGGGACGGGAGGGACAGACCAGGGCGGGACGGGCGGGGCAGACCAGGGGGGCACGGGAGGGACAGGGGAAACAGACAAGGAAGGAACAGACAAGGGAGGGGTCAACAAGGGACACATGAGGAAAACAAAAAGTTCAGGCACCCAGGGCGGCGCAGGGAGAGCAGGACGCCTCAGCGGCGCAGGGAGAGCAGGACGCCTCAGCGGCGCACGGAGAGCAGGACGCCTCAGCGGCGCACGGAGAGCAGGACGCCTCAGCGGCGCACGGAGAGCAGGACGCCTCAGCGGCGCACGGAGAGCAGGACGCCTCAGCGGCGCACGGAGAGCAGGACGCCTCAGCGGCGCACGGAGAGCAGGACGCCTCAGCGGCGCACGGAGAGCAGGACGCCTCAGCGGCGCACGGAGAGCAGGACGCCTCAGCGGCGCACGGAGAGCAGGACGCCTCAGCGGCGCACGGAGAGCAGGACGCCTCAGGGGCGCACGGAGAGCAGGACGCCTCAGGGGCGCACGGAGAGCAGGACGCCTCAGCGGCGCGGTGAGAGCTGGACGCCTGGGAGGCGCGGTGAGAGCTGGACGCCTGGGAGGCGCGGTGAGAGCTGGACGCCTGGGAGGCGCGGTGAGAGCTGGACGCCTGGGAGGCGCGGTGAGAGCTGGACGCCTGGGAGGCGCGGTGAGAGCTGGACGCCTGGGAGGCGCGGTGAGAGCAGGGCGCCTGGGAGGCGCGGTGAGAGCAGGGCGCCTGGGAGGCGCGGTGAGAGCAGGGCGCCTGGGAGGCATCTCCTGCCCAGCAGCGTCCACCGGAACAGAGTCCACCGGCATAGGGACAACCGGAACTGGGACCACCGGAACACAATCCACCAGCACAGGGACCACCGGAACATGATCCACCGGCACAGGGACAACCGGAACACGATCCACCGGCACAGGGACCACCGGAACACGATCCACCGGCACAGGGACCACCGGAACACAATCCACCGGCACAGGGACCACCGGAACACGATCCACCGGCACAGGGACCACCGGCACAGGGACCACCGGAACACGATCCACCGGCACAGGGACCACCGGAACACGATCCACCGGCACAGGGACACCCGAAACACGATCCGCCAGAATTGGGACCACCGGAACACGATCCGCCGGCACTGGGACCACCGGAATACGATCCGCCAGCATTGGGACCACCAGAACACGATCCGCTGGCAGTGGGACCACCGGAACACGATCCGCCGGCAGTGGGACCACCAGAACACGATCCGCCGGCAGTGGGACCACCGGCACAGGGACCACTGGAACTGGGACCACCGGAACAGGCACGGAGGGAGACTTCCTTCTCCTCCTCCTTTTCAGGACCACTGGAACACGATCCGCCGGTACTGGGACCACCGGAATCGGGACCACCGGAACACGATCCGCCGGTACTGGGACCACCGGCACAGGGACCACTGGAACTGGGACCACAAGAACAGGCACGGAGGGAGCCTTCCTTCTCCTCCTCCTCTTAGAGACCACCGGAGCTTGGGCCACTGGAACTGGGGCCACTGGAACAGGAACCACCGGAGCTATCCAGCCCCTGGTCCTAGAGGGACTGGAGTCCAGCTGTTCCACAAACTCCCAAAAGTCCGGGGTTCCCATTCGCTCAACCTCCATGGGGCTGAGAGGCATGTCCAGGCAGAGGTTAAACACCTCTGCCTTCTCTGTCTCATTGAGGTACAGGTGATGCACCTCAATAAGGAATTGGCAGGCGAACTCTCTTACACCCGCCCCCTGTTGGCGGATGTATTTAGAGTTCACCTGCCGCATCACCTGTATGTGCCTGGTTAGCTCCATAGTCCAAAGAGCAAACAAACAAAGATAAACAATCCTCTTGCTGAGTCCTCTACGGTTGGATCCTTCTGTCACGTACACACAAAGGAAATGGTGCGAGGACTCAAGTGCAGAAAAGGATATATTTATTTATAACAAATAAAACATAAACTCAAAACAAAACCCACGAGGGGGAAAAACACACAATAGAATAATAAAATATAACTTAAACAAACCAACAGAATCACAGGGAGAACGGGAGACGCAGACATTACACAAGGATCCAACACAGACTGACAAACACAAGGAGATTATAAAGGGAACAAACAAGGCAGATAATGAGGGAGAACAGGTGGGGCAAATAAACCAATAATCAGATAACAAGAAGGGCGGGGTTGACAGTAGCACATGCAAGACATGACAAAACCCACATGTGCACACAAGACAGGACAGGTATGTGACACATATACTGTATATTTAAGTGTTAAATATAAATACCATGATGAATTATACTCTATGCACATTACTTTATGTGTATAATACGGTAATTTATCATATCCCTTGCAAACATGCAGCCTGCATAGTCTTCCCACTCCTCTTTTATAGATGCATGTCTGTATTGATTGGCCCAGATTTCTAACGATGGCGCTATACCACTGAACTGAATTGTTGACTTTTTTTGTTTCTCCAATCTCTCTCTATGGACTGTGTTTGCATCATTTCTGTGGAGATTCTGTATACCTCTTGAAATGAGCAATTTTAGCTATTTTTCAATTTATTTTAAGCTATTTTTCAACTTATTAAGAGCCTGTTTACTTTGTTTATGTTTTCGAAGATTTAAATCTTTCAAACATGTAGCGACATAAACTTCTCTATATATTCTACTACTGTCAGACGTGACAGCTGTGTGTGCTTGCTCCTCTTTGATTGGTCCATTTTCCTGCCAGAATGACCCTTAAGTATGAACTCAACACCCAGATGGGTAATGCAAGACCTTAAATTGCACAAACAGTAGGAGGAGAAAGAAATACATTCTTTTGGATCTCTACAAAATCAATATCTATGGAAGCTTGTTTTCGCTAGAGAATAAAAAGTACAAAAAGTAAATCTCAAAATTCAGACTTTTTTTCTAGCAATTGCAAGTTTAAACTATATCTCACAATTCTGAGAAAATTCTGAATTGCAAGATATAAATTAATTGAGAGATAAAAAGTCGCAATTGCTTTTTTTTATTCTGTGGAGGAAGCAAACTTTCATAAATATGTGATATTTTTAACATAATCTAAGCAGATTTGGAACAGGAAGTGATTCTGTGGAAAACTAGAGGTCAGATTGATGATAGATTTAGGTGAGAATGGAAAATGTCTGGTTTTATTCCATTTTGTCCATGAAGACCATTGAATTTCCTCTATAATTTCCTGTTGAGTTTGGGCGTTAGTCATAACACATAGCTTCTTATATTGTGGATGGCACAAATGAAAGTGAGTATTTTTATACATTTTTCCTTTATGGAATATGCTGGGTGGAGAAGTGTTGCGTCTGGTGGAAACTACACCCTTAACAGACACACTTTCACTCACATACACACAGAAACAGCTAATCATAAGCCAAAGATAGAAAGTTGTGAGTTTTTACTTTAATCGCTATGACTACCAAAAAATTGTCTTTTGATTGGCCTTACATAAGTGTTTGTAAAATGTTGGTCACAAAAGACATAAGCTTGTAAAAAGCACGGAGAAACCACAACGTTTGTTTATGAGAAGGGACTGGCACGGCTGGGGCGGCCATTGTGTACAATTTGCGTAAATATGTGTGTGTATGCGAGTCTGCACTTATTTGTGGTCACATTCTTTTGTTTACGAGTGTGTGCATCACTGTGTGTATGTGTCTCAGTCACTGTGTGTTATGTAGCCTCAGTAGGCTTGTCTCTGACTGTGGGTTGTTTGTGGCCTGCCCTCTCTCTGTGCGCTCTTCCAAGGGGGAAAGTCTTGGACAGAAGCCTATATACAGATCCTCAAGCCCAACCAGTGGCATTCTGACCCTGGCTCTTCCAGGCTCCAGTTAGGTTACATCAGCCTCTGAGGGAGCACAGCTTCCTAGTGTGCCAACAGACAGCGATGGCACTGGGCTTATTATGTGGCATTGAGGATCTGCTGGCCTCTGGAAGTCAGTTAGTGTGGACTCTTGCTGAACAGGTGTTGAGAAGATGCTACAGTGACGGGCTTTTGCCCTGTAGGAGGTTCCTGCAGGCATGCTGTCATCTGGGAGATGTCTATCAGGTATGAGATGGGAGTGATGATACGCTTTAGTTTTATTGTTTATTTGTCATGTACACTACTGTTCAAAAGTTTGGCAAAGATGAATATATGTGTGTGTGTGTGTGTGTGTGTGTGTGTGTGTGTGTGTGTGTGTGTGTGTGTGTGTGTGTGTGTGTGTGTGTGTGTGTGTGTGTGTGTGTGTGTGTACTTGTCTACCTATCTAACAGGGGACCTTGGCGTCGTTACACACTCACCAACAGGGGACCTCTGAGCCAAGAGGGGACATTTTTCAAGTCCCCTGTTGGTCATGCTTTAAATCATGTGAAAATGAAGTAAAAAACTAAAGAAATGCTCTGGTGATTTTTTAAATGTTTGACCAAGTAAGGACCTACAGGTGTGTGTGTTTAAATCATGTTAAAATCAAGAAACAACACTCTGGTGAATTTTTAAAAATTTTGACCAAGAGGGGACCTAAGAGTGTGTGAGTGTTTAAGGCCATGCTCAGCAGCTCCCCTGTAGGCTGGAGCAGGAACTGTAATAGCCCTTAAACACACGTCGTTCACACACACACACTCCTCTATTGTTTGAATGGCCTGCTGTCCTCTGACTCTAGAGCTGCTGTTTAACAGACTGCTTACTAAAGGAACAAACATTATATAGATTATATCTCTTTACTAAATACCCTGACTAGTTTCAAACTTTGCATTACTTTAAAATTAAATACTACAGGATCCAAGAAAAAACGATTAAAAAATCTAAACAACCAGGATGTAATTAGAAATACATCTGCCATCAAAATGTGTGTGTCCTCAGTTTCTACAAATAAATATAGTAAATACCATCCATCATGGCCGTGGAGAGACCGTAAAACTTTATTAAATTATTAAGGGATCTCATTCAATGCTTTTGTAAACATTTTTTGTTTCTGTGTATATATATATATATAACATTTTAATGACAGTGGCCTATAATTATTGAAAAATAATGCATTATTTTATTTATATAAAAAAAAAAAGGTACGGTAAATGGGACAAACTTTGCATCTAAAGTTCTTTTAAACAAGTGTTAACATAGACATTATTAAAAACATTTTATTTTAGCCAAGTATTTGTAAAAATAATGTGTGACTTTTGGCCCATAAAAAAGGCCCATCTTACCACCTTATACATTTATGAGCTTTTTAAACTAACCACTTTTGATTTATTTATGTTTAACAAAATGATGCAGGTCCCCTGTTAGATAGTAAATCACGACGCCTGTGTGTTTGCTGTGACATTTCTTATCATCACAAACACTCTGTAAAGATTTAGAGTTTTAACAGCAATACCTGAGTTTAAAGGGTTAAATCAAGCAGAAATAGCTCTCTAATGTATTAATTGCAGGTCATTATTGAATAGTGATTACGTTACACACACACTGACTCAGGTCCCCTGTTAGATAGTAAATCACGACGCCTGTGTGTTTGCTGTGACATTTCTTATCATCCTAAACACTCTGTAAAGATTTAGAGTTTTTACAGCAATACCTGAGTTTAAAGGGTTAAATCAAGCAGAGATAGCTCTCTAATGTATTAATTGCAGGTCATTTTTGAATAGTGATTACGTTACACACACACTGACTCAGGTCCCCTGTTAGATAGTAAATCACGACGCCTGTGTGTTTGCTGTGACATTTCTTATCATCACAAACACACTGCAAAGATTTAGAGGTTTTACAGCAATACCTGAGTTTAAAGGGTTAAATCAAGCAGAAATAGCTCTCTAATGTATTAATTGCAGGTCATTATTGAATAGTGATTATGTTACACACACACTGACTCAGGTCCCCTGTTAGATAGCAAATCACGACGCCTGTGTGTTTGCTGTGACATTTCTTATCATCACAAACACACTGCAAAGATTTAGAGTTTTTACAGCAATACCTGAGTTTAAAGGGTAAATCAAGCAGAAATAGCTCTCTAATGTATTAATTGCAGGTCATTATTGAATAGTGATTATGTTACACACACACTCACTCAGGTCCCCTGTTAGATAGTAAATCATGACGCCTGTGTGTTTGCTGTGACATTTCTTATCATCACAAACACTCTGTAAAGATTTAGAGTTTTTACAGCAATACCTGAGTTTAAAGGGTTAAATCAAGCAGAAATAGCTCTCTAATGTATTAATTGCAGGTCATTATTGAATAGTGATTATGTTACACACACACTCACTCAGGTCCCCTGTTAGATAGTAAATCACGACGCCTGTGTGTTTGCTGTGACATTTCTTATCATCACAAACACACTGCAAAGATTTAGAGTTTTTACAGCAATACCTGAGTTTAAAGGGTTAAATCAAGCAGAAATAGCTCTCTAATGTATTAATTGCCGGTCATTATTGAATAGTGAATATGTTACACACACACTGACTCAGGTCCCCTGTTAGATAGTAAATCACGACGCCTGTGTGATTGCTGTGACATTTCTTATCATCACAAACACACTGTAAAGATTTAGAGTTTTTACAGCAATACCTGAGTTTAAAGGGTTAAATCAAGCAGAAATACCTCTCTAATGTATTAAATGCAGGTCATTATTGAATAGTGATTACGTTACACACACACTGACTCAGGTCCCCTGTTAGATAGTAAATCACGACGCCTGTGTGTTTGCTGTGACATTTCTTATTATCACAAACACACTGCTAAGATTTAGAGTTTTTACAGCAATACCTGAGTTTAAAGGGTTAAATCAAGCAGAAAAAGCTCTCTAATGTATTAATTGCAGGTCATAATTGAATAGTGATTACGTTACACACAAACTGACTCAGGTCCCCTGTTAGATAGTAAATCACGATGCCTGTGTGTTTGCTGTGACATTTCTTATCATCATAAACACTCTGCAAAGATTTAGAGTTTTTACAGCAATACCTGAGTTTAAAGGGTTAAATCAAGCAGAAATAGCTCTCTAATGTATTAATTGCAGGTCATTTTTGAATAGTGATTACGTTACACACACACTCACTCAGGTCCCCTGTTAGATAGTAAATCACGACGCCTGTGTGTTTGCTGTGACATTTCTTATCATCACAAACACACTGCAAAGATTTAGAGGTTTTACAGCAATACCTGAGTTTAAAGGGTTAAATCAAGCAGAAATAGCTCTCTAATGTATTAATTGCAGGTCATTATTGAATAGTGATTATGTTACACACACACTGACTCAGGTCCCCTGTTAGATAGTAAATCACGACGCCTGTGTGTTTGCTGTGACATTTCTTATCATCACAAACACACTGTAAAGATTTAGAGGTTTTACAGCAATACCTGAGTTTAAAGGGTTAAATCAAGCAGAAATAGCTCTCTAATGTATTAATTGCCGGTCATTATTGAATAGTGATTATGTTACACACACACTCACTCAGGTCCCCTGTTAGATAGTAAATCACGACGCCTGTGTGTTTGCTGTGACATTTCTTATCATCATAAACACACTGCAAAGATTTAGAGTTTTTACAGCAATACCTGAGTTTAAAGGGTTAAATCAAGCAGAAATAGCTCTCTAATGTATTAATTGCAGGTCATTATTGAATAGTGATTACGTTACACACACACACTGACTCAGGTCCCCTGTTAGATAGTAAATCACGACGCCTGTGTGTTTGCTGTGACATTTCTTATCATCATAAACACTCTGTAAAGATTTAGAGTTTTTACAGCAATACCTGAGTTTAAAGGGTTAAATCAAGCAGAAATAGCTCTCTAATGTATTAATTGCCGGTCATTATTGAATAGTGATTACGTTACACACACACTCACTCAGGTCCCCTGTTAGATAGTAAATCACGACGCCTGTGTGTTTGCTGTGACATTTCTTATCATCACAAACACACTGTAAAGATTTAGAGTTTTTACAGCAATACCTGAGTTTAAAGGGTTAAATCAAGCAGAAATAGCTCTCTAATGTATTAATTGCAGGTCATTATTGAATAGTGATTATGTTACACACACACACTCACTCAGGTCCCCTGTTAGATAGTAAATCACGACGCCTGTGTGTTTGCTGTGACATTTCTTATCATCACAAACACACTGTAAAGATTTAGAGTTTTTACAGCAATACCTCAGTTTAAAGGGTTAAATCAAGCAGAAATAGCTCTCTAATGTATTAATTGCAGGTCATTATTGAATAGTGATTACGTTACACACACACTCACTCAGGTCCCCTGTTAGATAGTAAATCACGACGCCTGTGTGTTTGCTGTGACATTTCTTATCATCACAAACACACTGCAAAGATTTAGAGTTTTTACAGCAATACCTGAGTTTAAAGGGTTAAATCAAGCAGAAATAGCTCTCTAATGTATTAATTGCAGGTCATTATTGAATAGTGATTACGTTACACACACACTGACTCAGGTCCCCTGTTAGATAGTAAATCACGACGCCTGTGTGTTTGGTGTGACATTTCTTATCATCACAAACACACTGTAAAGATTTAGAGTTTTTACAGCAATACCTGAGTTTAAAGGGTTAAATCAAGCAGAAATGGCTCTCTAATGTATTAATTGCAGGTCATTATTGAATAGTGATTACGTTACACACACACTGACTCAGGTCCCCTGTTAGATAGTAAATCACGACGCCTGTGTGTTTGCTGTGACATTTCTTATCATCATAAACACACTGCAAAGATTTAGAGTTTTTACAGCAATACCTGAGTTTAAAGGCTTAAATCAAGCAGAAATAGCTCTCTAATGTATTAATTGCAGGTCATTATTGAATAGTGATTACGTTACACACACACACTCACTCAGGTCCCCTGTTAGATAGTAAATCACGACGCCTGTGTGTTTGCTGTGACATTTCTTATCATCACAAACAAACTGTAAAGATTTAGAGTTTTTACAGCAATACCTGAGCTTAAAGGGTTAAATCAAGCAGAAATAGCTCTCTAATGTATTAATTGCCGGTCATTATTGAATAGTGAATATGTTACACACACACTGACTCAGGTCCCCTGTTAGATAGTAAATCACGACGCCTGTGTGTTTCTCTCCTCAACCCCCACAACCCCCCACTCACAATTTACATTTCAATAAGGGAAGACTTGAAAAAACAGTTTGTGAACCACAGGCCAATAGAGCTCAAACTACCAATGTGGCAGAACCCTTCTCAAATAAACTAGAGAAGATGCTGGGATTTGCCCTGCCAAATTAAACTAAATTACAGTTTTTACAATCGCTAGGCCACGTTTCTCAATACTTTGGTCATTTTCAAAACTTGTTCTCCAAACCAACTTTCTGCTTCACATCAGTTATTTCACATTCAAAATCCACAAAAACTAACAAAACACTTAATTCATGTCTCAAATCAAGTGCCAATGATCCACAGTTTAGCTTGCACAGACTGAAGTTGTGATCACTCTGTGAAGAGTTTTGAAAAAGTGACCAACATTTGTTTGACAAATTTGAGAGTGCCAGAGACTTTGACTAAGGAGAATATTCTGAGCACACTGTGTGATGTTATTGAGATCTTTTATGAAACTTTTTAGAGGTGACAAAAGTGAGAGTTCCAGAGTATCTAGCTGAAGAAAAAAGTCTGAGCACAGCATGCGATACTGTTGAGATCCCTTCTGAAACTTTAGAGGAGACACATATGAGCAATACAGTCTCTCTAGCCAAGGAGATAAATCAGAGCATAGTATGTGATGTTGTTGAGATCTCTTATGAAACTTTAGTGGAGATAAACATGAGAGAATGTCATTTTTTGTCTCAGGATAAACATGTGAGAAGCAGGAGACTTAGCCTTATGTCTCAATTTGATGTTCACTTGATCTCATTTCTGTCTAGGAGAAAGATGTGAGTTGAGAAGGAGATCTCAGGTTTGATTTTCCTTTCCTCTAGGTTGGCCTTTGGTTCACAAACTGGGTTTTTAGGGCCCTATAAAATCCGTTTTATTTTTTCCCAAATTCCGTTTTTTCCGTTTTAATTTTTGCAGATTCCTTTTTTTCCGTTAAAATGTTTGGTAATTCAGTTTTTTTACCCTTTACTGTAATTTTGGTGAAAAAAGAGTTTGCTTTTAATGTTAATATAATACAACATAAAACAAAAAATAGGAATGACCTTAAATTTATCGAGGTAACAAACATCACATTTACTTTTTAGGACAAATATGATATTTGACATAACACTGCACTTCAAATACTTCAAATATTAATGGTTATTAGCTTTAAACTTTCCGGTAAAATAAATTATAATAGTTTATATAAGTTAAAATGAAAGTGCTCCATTAGCTTTTTCTTTCAAGTAATTTTTTTTTTAAAAGAACTAAAAAAAAAAAATCATAAGAATCATATTTTACAGTACTCTTAAGTACTATTAAGTAAAACATTTAAATTTGAAAATTAACATAAAAAAAAACATTGCACCATGAAATCATGTAGTGAATTGTTCTGTGTGTTTAACAATCACCATAATGATATCCAGAGCTGTGAAAAATAAAAATACACGAAAACACAACACTGCCTGAAGTTTTTTTCCCCAACTTCAAAGGCCCCTTTAAATTATTAAAACTAGATGCTTAATTTTAACTTTAAGGTTACTTATCATGTAAACTACCCATATACAGCATGTTAAATGCATGTTTGGAACAGACTAACAGAGGGGAAAACGGTCGCATTTGCAGCAGATATGCATTGCTGCCTAATGTGCCCATTATAAATCAAAGCACGAGATGACAGGGGTCGAGTAGAACACCGGAAAATCTGACAGAATGGACAATATATGTCTGTCTGTGCAATACACGAGCGCGGCTCACGCTCTCCATATGGAAAGCTTCTGCGCCGCCTGCCCGTGCAGTGTGAAACCGCTGTTAGCGTCGAGTTTCTTAACTTTTTCGCTGCCGAAAGCAGAGCCGTGGAGACCAACTTCGCCATACTTTCATTGTTTTGAAGGGCGAGCTGAAATGACGGGAGGGGTTGTGTCACGAAAATTTGCTTCCCCCGGTCTGCACTTTCCTCAGACATACGTTCTCCACCCACACGACACAGAATTTCATTACAAATATGTAAAATTCCGGGGAAATCTGCGTTAACACCAGATTCCGCGTTTATATGCAGATTCCGCGTTAATATGCCAATTCCGCGATTCCGTCCGCGATTCCGTGATCACGGAAATTATAGGGCCCTAGGTTTTCAAGTCTTCCCTTATTTATTATTATTAAAATGTAAATTGTGTGGGGGGTTGTGTGGATCTACTGTGTTTGTGGGCCCAGTTTACAGCAGTTAGTTCACCTACAAATGAAAATTAGCCCATGATTTACTCACCCTCAAGTCATCCCAAGTGTATATGACATTCTTTTTTCAAATGAATAAAATCTGAGTTATTTAAATTTATATTAAAAAAGTCCTGGCTCTTCCCAGCTTTAAAATGCCAGTGCCTTGTCGGTCCATAAAAGTGCATCTAACCATCATATAACTGATCCACACAGTAACTGATCCATAGACTAAAATACTAGCTTTCGGTTTTCAGTGCCACACGAATCACATTGCACTTAAAGGACAACTCCGGTGAGAAATGACCCTAGGGGTAATTAACAGATGGTTATCGAGTAGATCGTTCTCTGGGATGCGGTTTCATGAAAATCGAATGTAAAGAGTTTTATCTCTAAACACAGATTAGCTTATAATGTTTGTCTATGGGGCATGGAATAAGTGAAATTAAATCGCTAGTTAATTCCACTAACAAGGCTCAAAATAACCTCACACTAACAAGGCAGCATAATGAGGGTCCCTACATGCAAACCGCAGCATTGAGAACTTGTTAGAGTACAAACGGTTTAATAAGAAGATACTTTCTAAAGACAGTACATTACACGTTTACAGACTGCAGCCATCTTGGAAAACAGTCTCGACTAGTCGAGCCACGAACGCTGTGCTAAGTGAGCTGATCGATAGGAATTAAGTTTGTGAAATCTAATTACATGGACTTTTTTTTCTTTTTTTTTCTCTACTGCGTTCAGTGCTTTCTTCCGGAAACAATGGCCCATATGAGATTCCAAGTCACAGTTCATCACTTAGCACAGCGTTCGTCACTCAAATCTGTTTTTAGAGATAAAACTCTTTACACTTGATTTCCATTAAAACGCATCCCAGAGAACGATCTACTCGGTAACCATCTATTAATTACCCCAAGGGTCATTTCTCACCGGAGTTGTCCTTTAAAGAGTTACCCTTCTTCACCCATGAATCCTTGACGTATGTGCACTGACAAACGCAGAAGAGAGAAGATAGAGCTAAACAAAACTTAGCGTCAGGGGTTACTCTTTTTATAATAACACTAAAACACAATTTCTTTCAATAAAAATAGTTTGTTTAGTCTATAAAGTTTAAAATATGGACATTGTTCTTACACAAACGTGCCACTTTGCTTCAGAAGGCTCTTCATTACTCACGTGCTATATGGGTGAACACCTAAAGCACACGCCCCAAAAGCTGTATCTCTGACAGTCCACGAATGCTAAACTAAAATGCTAAAATTAATACAAAATTATTTAAAAAAAAATAGGAAGTATCCCAGTAAACATAGTTGCTTATGTCATAGTAGGTTCAGTTAAGTGAACATACACTTTGAGAAAAAGTAACTTTAAAATTATTAACTTATAAAAAAAAATATATATATATATATATATATATATATATATATATTTTTTTTTTTTTTTTTTTTACAGTGAGGACAATACAGTGTTATATTACAACTACTGACAGACCGTCCTGAAAAGCACTGTTTATTTCATGTGGATCATATCTTTTGTATTTATTTGTGCTTTCACTTGTAATGTGTTTGGGCTAGTGGGTTTAGATGTGTTCTTGAAATTGGAATAGAGAATAGTGTGTGTGTTGAGTTTGCTGCTCAACCCCCCACCAGTAATTTACATTTCAATGCATGAAGACTCTCGCAGGTGATACACAGAACCTCACTACTGTTACCTGTGTCCTAGACCAAATGCACGGCCAAAAATAAATTGAAATTACATGATGAAATGAAATTACAATCGCTAGGACATATTTCCCAATATTTAGGAGAACTGAGTGAGGAGTTTATAAATTTGCTAACCAACTTTCAGCTTCACAGCAGTTAATTTTACTTTTACAAATCAACTCATTCTTACAGAGCACGGCACAGGTTTATCCAACACTAACATCAGGAACATTATACAATTAAAATGTCTTTACAAAACTAGAATGACACTCTCTGCTGCTTATAATTCACTGCATGCTTACAGTACAGTACAACATTATTCCTAAGTTTCCTCTTTTGAATGGATGGTAATGGACTAACACTGGTGTTGGTGTTCAGTTTCATAAAAGTTGCTTTGATAGTGTTTGATTTTTTTAGCAGTATAAATTGCATTATAATATTACTGTATAAATGTTGTAAATTGCTGTCTCATTCAGTTTTGTATTATGTTATTGTTTTGTCCATAAGTTTAACACTTTTGAAAACAGCATGTAAGGATGTGCGAATTGGCCTGTAGAACAAAGTTTTGATTGTGTTTGTGTCAAAGTGAGAAAAGAATTCAGGTAAATTGAAAGATGTTGCCATTGAATGCATTTTTTGCTAAAGCAATGTTGATCCACAGTTAAGCTGTGATATAAAATGTTCTTTTACAAAACATTTCTCAATAATAAACACACTTTTTCAACTTTTTCAACTCTTCACACAGTGATCACAACTTCAGTCTGTGCAAGCTAAACTGTGGATCATTGGCACTTGATTTGAGACATGAATTAAGTGTTTTGTTAGTTTTTGTGGATTTTGAATGTGAAATAACTGATGTGAAGCAGAAAGTTGGTTTGGAGAACAAGTTTTGAAAATGACCAAAGTATTGAGAAATGTGGCCTAGCGATTGTAAAAACTGTAATTTAGTTTAATTTGGCAGGGCAAATCCCAGCATCTTCTCTAGTTTATTTGAGAAGGGTTCTGCCACATTGGTATATTGAGCTCTATTGGCCTGTGGTTCACAAACTGGTTTTTCAAGTCTCCTTTATTGAAATGTAAATTGTGAGTGGGGGGTTGTGGGGGTTGAGGAGAGAAACACACAGGCGTCGTGATTTACTATCTAACAGGGGACCTGAGTCAGTGTGTGTGTAACGTAATCACTATTCAATAATGACCTGCATTTAATACATTAGAGAGCTATTTCTGCTTGATTTAACCCTTTAAACTCAGGCATTGCTGTAAAAACTCTAAATCTTTACAGTGTGTTTGTGATGATAAGAAATGTCACAGCAAACACACAGGCGTCGTGATTTACTATCTAACAGGGGACCTGAGTGAGTGTGTGTGTAACGTAATCACTATTCAATAATGACCTGCATTTAATACATTAGAGAGCTATTTCTGCTTGATTTAACCCTTTAAACTCAGTTATTGCTGTAAAAACTCTAAATCTTTACAGTGTGTTTGTGATGATAAGAAATGTCACAGCAAACACACAGGCGTCGTGATTTACTATCTAACAGGGGACCTGAGTCAGTGTGTGTGTGTAACATAAATCACTATTCAATAATGACCTGCAATTAATACATTAGAGAGCTATTTCTGCTTGATTTAACCCTTTAAACTCAGGTATTGCTGTAAAAACTCTAAATCTTTACAGTGTGTTTGTGATGATAAGAAATGTCACAGCAAACACACAGGCGTCGTGATTTACTATCTAACAGGGGACCTGAGTGAGTGTGTGTGTAACGTAATCACTATTCAATAATGACCGGCAATTAATACATTAGAGAGCTATTTCTGCTTGATTTAACCCTTTAAACTCAGGTATTGCTGTAAAACCTCTAAATCTTTGCAGTGTGTTTGTGATGATAAGAAATGTCACAGCAAACACACAGGCGTCGTGATTTACTATCTAACAGGGGACCTGAGTCAGTGTGTGTGTGTAACATAATCACTATTTAATAATGACCTGCAATTAATACATTAGAGAGCTATTTCTGCTTGATTTAACCCTTTAAACTCAGGTATTGCTGTAAAAACTCTAAATCTTTACAGTGTGTTTGTGATGATAAGAAATGTCACAGCAAACACACAGGCGTCGTGATTTACTATCTAACAGGGGACCTGAGTCAGTGTGTGTGTGTAACATAATCACTATTCAATAATGACCTGCAATTAATACATTAGAGAGCTATTTCTGCTTGATTTAACCCTTTAAACTCAGGTATTGCTGTAAAAACTCTAAATCTTTACAGTGTGTTTGTGATGATAAGAAATGTCACAGCAAACACACAGGCGTCGTGATTTACTATCTAACAGGGGACCTGAGTCAGTGTGTGTGTAACGTAATCACTATTCAATAATGACCTGCAATTAATACATTAGAGAGCTATTTCTGCTTGATTTAACCCTTTAAACTCAGGTATTGCTGTAAAAACTCTAAATCTTTACAGAGTGTTTGTGATGATAAGAAATGTCACAGCAAACACACAAGCGTCGTGATTTACTATCTAACAGGGGACCTGAGTCAGTGTGTGTGTGTAACATAATCACTATTCAATAATGACCTGCAATTAATACATTAGAGAGCTATTTCTGCTTGATTTAACCCTTTAAACTCAGGTATTGCTGTAAAAACTCTAAATCTTTACAGTGTGTTTGTGATGATAAGAAATGTCACAGCAAACACACAGGCGTCTTGATTTACTATCTAACAGGGGACCTGAGTGAGTGTGTGTGTAACATAATTACTATTCAATAATGACCGGCAATTAATACATTAGAGAGCTATTTCTGCTTGATTTAACCCTTTAAACTCAGTTATTGCTGTAAAAACTCTAAATCTTTACAGAGTGTTTGTGATGATAAGAAATGTCACAGCAAACACACAGGCGTCGTGATTTACTATCTAACAGGGGACCTGAGTCAGTGTGTGTGTAACGTAGTCACTATTCAATAATGACCTGCAATTAATACATTAGAGAGCTATTTCTGCTTGATTTAACCCTTTAAACTCAGTTATTGCTGTAAAAACTCTAAATCTTTACAGAGTGTTTGTGATGATAAGAAATGTCACAGCAAACACACAGGCGTCGTGATTTACTATCTAACAGGGGACCTGAGTGAGTGTGTGTGTAACATAATCACTATTCAATAATGACCTGCAATTAATACATTAGAGAGCTATTTCTGCTTGATTTAACCCTTTAAACTCAGGTATTGCTGTAAAAACTCTAAATCTTTACAGTGTGTTTGTGATTATAAGAAATGTCACAGCAAACACACAGGTGTCGTGATTTACTATCTAACAGGGAACCTGAGTCAGTGTGTGTGTAACATAATCACTATTCAATAATGACCTGCAATTAATACATTAGAGAGCTATTTCTGCTTGATTTAACCCTTTAAACTCAGGTATTGCTGTAAAAACTCTAAATCTTTACAGTGTGTTTGTGATGATAAGAAATGTCACAGCAAACACACAGGCGTCGTGATTTACTATCTAACAGGGGACCTGAGTGAGTGTGTGTGTAACAATCACTATTCAATAATGACCTGCCATGAATACATTAGAGAGCTATTTCTGCTTGATTTAACTCTTTAAACTCAGGTATTGCTGTAAAAAGTCTAAATCTTTGCAGTGTGTTTATGATGATAAGAAATGTCACAGCAAACACACAGGCGTCGTGATTTACTATCTAACAGGGGACCTGAGTCAGTGTGTGTGTAACATATTCACTATTCAATAATGACCGGCAATTAATACATTAGAGAGCTATTTCTGCTTGATTTAACCCTTTAAACTCAGGTATTGCTGTAAAAACTCTAAATCTTTACAGTGTGTTTGTGATGATAAGAAATGTCACAGCAAACACACAGGCGTCGTGATTTACTATCTAACAGGGGACCTGAGTCAGTGTGTGTGTAACGTAGTCACTATTCAATAATGACCTGCAATTAATACATTAGAGAGCTATTTCTGCTTGATTTAACCCTTTAAGCTCAGGTATTGCTGTAAAAACTCTAAATCTTTGCAGTGTGTTTGTGATGATAAGAAATGTCACAGCAAACACACAGGCGTCGTGATTTACTATCTAACAGGGGACCTGAGTCAGTGTGTGTGTGTAACGTAGTCACTATTCAATAATGACCTGCAATTAATACATTAGAGAGCTATTTCTGCTTGATTTAACCCTTTAAACTCAGGTATTGCTGTAAAAACTCTAAATCTTAGCAGTGTGTTTGTGATAATAAGAAATGTCACAGCAAACACACAGGCGTCGTGATTTACTATCTAACAGGGGACCTGAGTCAGTGTGTGTGTAACATATTCACTATTCAATAATGACCTGCAATTAATACATTAGAGAGCTATTTCTGCTTGATTTAAGCCTTTAAACTCAGGTATTGCTGTAAAAACTCTAAATCTTTGCAGTGTGTTTGTGATGATAAGAAATGTCACAGCAAACACACAGGCGTCGTGATTTACTATCTAACAGGGGACCTGAGTCAGTGTGTGTGTAACGTAATCACTATTCAATAATGACCTGCAATTAATACATTAGAGAGCTATTTCTGCTTGATTTAACCCTTTAAACTCAGGTATTGCTGTAAAAACTCTAAATCTTTACAGAGTGTTTGTGATGATAAGAAATGTCACAGCAAACACACAGGCGTCGTGATTTACTATCTAACAGGGGACCTGAGTCAGTGTGTGTGTAACGTAATCACTATTCAATAATGACCTGCAATTAATACATTAGAGAGCTATTTCTGCTTGATTTAACCCTTTAAACTCAGGTATTGCTGTAAAAACTCTAAATCTTTACAGAGTGTTTGTGATGATAAGAAATGTCACAGCAAACACACAGGCGTCGTGATTTACTATCTAACAGGGGACCTGAGTCAGTGTGTGTGTAACGTAATCACTATTCAATAATGACCTGCAATTAATACATTAGAGAGCTATTTCTGCTTGATTTAACCCTTTAAACTCAGGTATTGCTGTAAAAACTCTAAATCTTTACAGAGTGTTTGTGATGATAAGAAATGTCACAGCAAACACACAGGCGTCGTGATTTACTATCTAACAGGGGACCTGAGTCAGTGTGTGTGTAACGTAATCACTATTCAATAATGTCCTGCAATTAATACATTAGAGAGCTATTTCTGCTTGATTTAACCCTTTAAACTCAGGTATTGCTGTAAAAACTCTAAATCTTTACAGAGTGTTTGTGATGATAAGAAATGTCACAGCAAACACACAGGCGTCGTGATTTACTATCTAACAGGGGACCTGAGTCAGTGTGTGTGTGTAACGTAATCACTATTCAATAATGACCTGCAATTAATACATTAGAGAGCTATTTCTGCTTGATTTAACCCTTTAAACTCATGTATTGCTGTAAAAACTCTAAATCTTTACAGTGTGTTTGTGATGATAAGAAATGTCACAGCAAACACACAGGCGTCGTGATTTACTATCTAACAGGGGACCTGAGTCAGTGTGTGTGTAACGTAATCACTATTTAATAATGACCTGCAATTAATACATTAGAGAGCTTTCTGCTTGATTTAACCCTTTAAACTCAGGTATTGCTGTAAAAACTCTAAATCTTTACAGTGTGTTTGTGATGATAAGAAATGTCACAGCAAACACACAGGCGTCGTGATTTACTATCTAACAGGGGACCTGAGTCAGTGTGTGTGTAACATATTCACTATTCAATAATGACCGGCAATTAATACATTAGAGAGCTATTTCTGCTTGATTTAACCCTTTAAACTCAGGTATTGCTGTAAAAACTCTAAATCTTTGCAGTGTGTTTGTGATGATAAGAAATGTCACAGCAAACACACAGGCGTCGTGATTTACTATCTAACAGGGGACCTGAGTCAGTGTGTGTGTAACGTAATCACTATTCAATAATGACCGGCAATTAATACATTAGAGAGCTATTTCTGCTTGATTTAACCCTTTAAACTCAGGTATTGCTGTAAAAACTCTAAATCTTTACAGTGTGTTTGTGATGATAAGAAATGTCACAGCAAACACACAGGCGTCGTGATTTACTATCTAACAGGGGACCTGAGTCAGTGTGTGTGTAACGTAATCACTATTCAATAATGACCTGTAATATTCAATAATGTAAATACATTGGTGTACCTGAGAATCATCTTAAATGAGAGATGTGGACTGATCATATTCTGTAATTATGAAGACACAACAGAGAATGAATTTCTTAAAGAAATGACTTTTCTGTAATGTATTAGGTATTATATGTAAGGTATATTGTGTTTGTGTGTGTGTGTGCCTATTGTGATACCAGATGCCTGTGTAAACAAGTTAACTTATTTTAATGTGTTGACTAACATACTAAAGCACAAGAAGACTTGTGGACTAACTAAGTGTAGTGTGTTACTTGATGTTACATCTTGTAACTTTATTGCGACTGTGTAATAAATATATTTAAAAATAAATTAAAGTATTAAAGTATATTTTAGGTTACAAATAAATACTTCTCAGTACATTCAAAAGAACACAGTTATTATAAAAAGACATATTATTACTTGACACATTATATAGTCTGTACGAAGCTTAACTGCATTTATGTTATTTATTTGTAAAGACATGTAATGGTGGAGATGGCATATATATATGCCAAATGCATATATATATATATATAAAATGAAGACAGACTTGACTGCCAGCTCACTTCACATTCACACACAGCTCCATTAGAGTCTATGGAGGTCCCCTGTTGGATAGGTAGACATCGTTCAGGTCCCCTCTTGGCATATTTTTAAAAAAATAAAAAAATGCTTATTTGAAGTTATATTATGAATAAGGACCTTAAAAGAAAATTTTGTATGTGATTTTTGTTTCTTCAAAATGACTAGAAACACAGGTCCCCTCTTGGATAGTGTAGAGTGATAGTCCCCTCTTGGTAATATAGACGTGTATGTGTGTGTGTGTGTGTGTGTGTATGTGTATATAAATTCAGCTTTGCCTTCACAGCAATACATTAAAATAGAAATTTTAAACTGTTAAAACATTTCACATCACTGTTACTGGAACAAATAAATGCTGCATAAGAGACTTCATTTAAAAATTAAAAATAAACATTGAAGAAAATCTTTCTGACCCAAACTTTTGAATGGTATCTAGTGTAAATGCAAGTTAAACATAATGTAAATGTTAATTTAGACAAAATTCTGTCGTTATTTACATAATTTCCAAACCTGTTTGACTGACTTTCATCTGTGGAACAAAAAAGGAGAAATTTAGCAGATTGTCATTAGAATTTAATGTTTGTCCTTTGCTTTGTACTGCCATTAATAAAAGTAAATTGAGACCAGAGGTTGTCTTGTGTACTGCTCTAAAAAGAGCAATTAAAGCATCATAAAAACAAGCTTATGAAGCCATATGATGTGGGGAACAAACTGAAATGATTTATAAAATAAAAATCACTTTATGTAAAAGAGCAGCTAGACCATGGGCGTAGGTTTAGGGGGGGACGCAGTGTTGCCAAGTCCGCGGTTTTCCCGCGGAATTGGGCTACTTTTAACCACTTGCCGCGGGTTGATTTTTTATTCCGCGGGTTAAAGGTTTAACATATTGCATCAGTTATATTTAGCTGAAATGGTTCTGTTGAAATAAATATTTTACTTTAGCCAATTCATATTCCACCAATGATAACAAGGATTCTAGGATGATGACATAAGCTGATAAGCGCACACTTTGTGAGGTACGGTGGCACTGCTGGGCTTGTCCGCTAATGTGTGTGTGTGTGTGTGTGTGTGCTGCGGTGCGCACCGGCTGTTTTCGTTTCCATGGTAACCGAATGCGTGCTCTCCAGGGTTGTTGCTGGTAAAGAATAATTTAAAAAATAAATGTCATACACAGAAGAATTTTCTGAAAATTCTTCTGTGTATGACAAGTCTTTAACAGTGTATTTCCAAGTCTTTAACAGTGTATTTCCAAGTCTTTAACAGTGTATTTCCAAGTCTTTAACAGTGTAAAAAGCTCAGTATGCATGAAACAGCATTTCACCCCCCCCCCCCCCCTTTAATGAGGAATATCTTGCAATGTTTATTTTACATTATTTTTAATTTGAAATGAATTTCACAAGTTTGTGGTTCACTTCCACTGGAGTTGTAATTCTGCATTTTACCGCCCGCATCCATTACGTTTTTAAGCTCATCAGCTCATCATTACGTTCATCAGCTGTCAATCTTAAGGTAAGATGATTTTATTTATGAAAATAGACTGTTTACAATTACTTATACAGTTACTTACTTATACTTATACAATTATCTTTTAGTATAAATGGTGTATAGTGCATAACACTACCATAAAATGTGTATTGGAGTGTTTTATATTGATATTTTTGGTATTGGGCTAGTTTTGGGCTAGTTGGATTGACCATTGGGCTACTTTTGGGCTATTTTTGATTGGCCATTGGGCTGGTTTTGTTGCGAAAACCTGGCAACCCTGGGGGGACGCTAGGTACTAGTCCCAATCAATATTTTAAGATGGCAAAATTGTCCCCACCAATATTTTAGCGAACTCCTTCGTGCTGCTATATGGATCGATTCCGTATCTTCCCGTATTTACATGCAAAATGACGCGTCCCGCCGTATCAAACCAATAAGGGACGCGATACACAAGATTGGGTTTTAGCGGCTTTGCTGCTGCCATAGCGACGGAGTCTCGAGAACATGCACTGTAAACTTGCGCGCTTTTTTAAAAACATGTCGAGCTCGCGTCCACCGTTTAAACGCAAGAGGATTTCCAGATATAGGGCTGAATAGAAACAAAGGTATCAGTGAGTCTGTCCAGTAACTTATGATGAACCTAACACAAACTGCAGCCTTTGCAGAGAAGCATTTCAGTGTCTGACTGAAAGCAGCAGCGATGACGGACACATCCGTGCTTCTAGGTAGGCCATTTAATGGATAATATATTAATATAATATTCCATACATTATCAAAGCTTGGCAGACTTATTTTTCTAGACATTAGACCGGTTAATTAATAGATTATAGCCTAATTAATGTTATTAATTTATAATTTAGCTATAGGCTATATTAATAATAAATAATCCTGTCATATAAAGTTTGACATTTAAAAAATATTTAGATAAAAATGTGACAAATAATTGCATAATAATATAGTCATAATAGTAAATTAATAAAGAAAATTTAATTTAATGTTTTAATTTCAGAACATTTTTTTCAGTAAAGTGGTTACTGGTTCAAAATGACTGCTTAAAGAGACAGTGCACCCAAAAATGAAAAATCTGTCAATTTCCTTTTTAAACCTGTATAAATTTCTTTGTTATGTTGAATTCCTACCATGGAAGTAAATGGTGCCCCCAAAGCAGCCTGGTTACAAACTTCCTTTAAAATCTTCTTTTGTGTTCAGCAGAACAAATTAACTCATACAGGTTTGGAACATCATGAGGGCGAGTAAATGATGACTGGATTTTTATTCTTGGGTGAGCCATCCCTTTAAAGTGCACCAATATAGGCTATTAAAGAGTTCTTTAGAAATAAATAAAATAATCAAATGTAAAATAATATAAAATGTGTTTTGTTGCAAGTTTGTATACTTGATTCCATGTTTATTGTTGAGCTGTTGTCCTTGATTAATTGTCACTCTTATCACTACTATCACTCTTTAAATGCCAAGTTCATAAATGATTTTCAAAAACTGATTCGAAACTGGTTTGAAAAAAAAAAACTTACAAACAAAATAACTTATTTTCAATATAAAAAGTGATTGTGCATGATTATATAGCATTATGGCTTTAAAATCAAAAAATGTGGTTATAAAGGAAGTCAATGGGGCAAAAACAGCCACGAACAGTAAATGAGGGAGAAACAAAAACTGATCCTGTACAAAAACTAACAATGCATCAAATCTAAAGTTGTTACTAATCTTTGACATGCTCAATAATGTGATAAGAGGTAAAAAAAAAAAAAAATCCAGTCCACAATCATTTTTTATATTGAAAATAAGTAATTTTGTGTGCATGTTGTGTTTTTTTTCCAAATCAGTTTTGAAAATCATTTATGAACTTGACAATTAAAGAGTATTTTGTCTTTTATTATTATTATGGTACTGGATTGGGCTGAAAAGCCTCATAAATTAATAATCGTTCATTCCCAAACTATGGTGCATTTCCATACTCAGTAATAAATAATAGACTTTATAATCTGGGCAAACCTGGTGGGATGTCCCCACCAAAGCTGAGACCAAACCTACGCCCTTGAGCTAGACATTCTGGTTTTAATAACTGCTTTTGTGTGTCATGGAAGAAAGAAAGTTTGGAACAACATGAGGGTATGTAACCAATTGGCAGAATTTTAATTTATGGGTGAAGTGACAAAAAAAGCTATTTTTAGTTGAGTTGTATTGAGAGTTGGTCTATTAAGTCAAAATATAAGTTTAAATTATTCTTTTGGACTTGTCAAAGCACCATCTGCTCAATTCACTCTGTTTTCATGCGTCACTGTTGACTGACGATGTTGTTTCTCCTCTTACTGTTCTCAGAGCTGTGGTCTGTCTGATGTTATTGTGTGCAAGGAATGTTGTTCTAGCAACCTTAACATGAATTCAGTCAGATTTATAGTACATGCTAGTACATACAACAGATGCTTAAATATTAGTCAATCATCAACATCAGCTTTTCTGTATAAATACTTTTTTATGTAGAAAAATGCAAATTCACAAAAGTTTAAGTTAAACAGTTGCTTTTTACTGTTTTCTAATCAATCAATCAATCAATCAACTTTATTTATATAGCGCGATTGTGTCAAAAGAGCTTCACAGTGTTGAACAGGACAATATTGCAACAAAAATAAAATTTGGCTGTACAGTCGTTCTGGAGAAAACAGTGATGTTATCAGCTTATTTTAATTTATTGTATAGCGACAATGTTGGCAGATCAGTATTATAGTTTATAGAATTAATTAAAACCTAATTCATAAATTTTATTTGTATAATTAGTTGAATAACTTTGATCATAATTTTAGTGTCCAACTGAGCAAGCCAAGCCAAAGGCGACAGTGGCAAGGAACCAAAACTCCATCAGGGATGGAGAAAGATAAACCTTGGGAGAAACCAGACTCAGTCGGGGTGCCAGTTAACACACCGTGTAAGATTATTATTCAGGCAACCTTACAGGTCACAAATCATATTAGATCGGAATATTCAACATTTCAGGGTATCACGCAAGAGACGGGTTTATTTAGGATGGTGCGTCGATTACACAAGAGTATGAATACATGAAAGATCGGAGTTATTGCGCCGGAGACAGGTTTTTTGAGATGTTGTGCCGGTGAGGCAAGTTCAGAGGAGACACCAATTGACACGGTCTCAGCAGACACTCCAGGATGCGTTGGTCATGTCCAGGCGCAGGTCCACCATCCGATCCGGACACGGCCCGGATCCGGGATAAACCTCGGGATAAACAGAGAGACTAACATTAGCGTCTTAACATTAACATTGCCACTTTTTTTATGATGTAACGAGTACATCAGGTGTTATTGGAAGTGTTCCTGGTTCCAAACATACAATTTTTTTTATTTTGCACCTGAAGATGTTAAATACAGATTATCAAGCCTGCTTGCCTCCTGTAAATAATTGAAGCCTATGTGTCTCGATCGCCCGATGTGGTTGGCCATAACCTCCGCCACTCCGTGTATTCTATGGACGCGAGATAAACTAAACAATCAAATTACACTTCATATATTTTTTCCCTAAAGTTGGTTTCTGTCATTTTAGGCAGTTTTTATCACAATGATTTCATTTCAAGTATTGTTGTTTTTTAAATAAACTTTTTTTAGTTTTAGTTGATGCTATAAAAAGGGTGTGTGTGATGTTTCTCTGGGCATAGTAGTCACTGAGGCACTAACAGTTTAAAGAAAGGATGTGGTATAATATTCCACAATGGCATTAACTACTTAATGTTGGCATGGCTTGGAAGTTATTTCATTTTTATATGAGTATATGATATGTAGTTTTTAGTTTTTTTCTTCCTGTGATGCATTTTCAAGCAAAATGGCTTTTCACACAAGAAAAAAAGTAGGGAAGGGCTTGTTTTTGAATATCAGCAGTTGATTGGATCATTGGATGGTTGTGGTTTGCTATTGCTGTGATGTCATGAAATGAGTGACATGTTGTCCCGCCCTCACGTCAGTAAACACGTCAACAGAGAAGAGATCTCATGTGGGAAGGGAAGTCATTTTGATTAAAGATTGCAAAGTGCACAGATAAATAATTTATAAAAAGAAAAACATAAAATAAGTCAATACTATTCCAAGTTTGTCTGAAGCCATATGATGATGAAATTTAAAAAATGATCAAATAAATAGATAATGTAATAGCTAATAGTATTTCTATATTTCTTACTTATATTTCAAACTTTTTTGAGCGTCACTCCACAGTTGGAGATCTCTCCAGATTTTTTAAAGATTTTTTTTAATTCTTTGCTGTAGTTTTTGAGAGCTGGCGGTAGGTCATTTCATTGTTTTCTTTTTCTTGTGACTAACCCTGAGATGGCATTGTTTGTGTAAGATTGGACATGAAAAATCACACTCAATTATTGCAGTGGTTGAGGGTTTTTTAGGTATCGAGTTAGTGCTAGTATTTTTTTAAATAGTGTGTGTGTGTGTGTGTGTGTGTGTGTGTGTGTGTGTGTGTGTGTGTGTGTGTGTGTGTGTGTGTGTGTGTGTGTGTGTGTGTGTGTGTGTGTGTGTGTGTGTGTGTGTGTGTGTGTGTGTGTGTGTGTGTGTGTGTGTGTGTGTTATGTTTTTGGAGAGGGAGTATGTGGCTTTGTTTGAACTCAGATTATAATTCAGGGTGAATGACCCATATGTCAAGAGCATTCTATGTCACATGACCATCTTTTTTGCATGGTCAGTGGTCACTGATTCCCTCCCCCCTTAGGCACATAGGCTTAGTTCATTCACAAATACAAATAAATTATGCTTCTCTTCAGATACTAAAATACAAAGGAAAAAGCCACATCCCAAACATTATACTAACTCTTTTGTCTGCATTCATCCACAACATAAGTTAACAGACTAATATTGTGGCCACTCTGTGCCTGGCACAGTGATGACCTTATAGTCTGACAGCACACAAAACAAGGGAGATCCCTGCATGACTAAATCTATACCAGACAAACAGAAAATCCACATAAGTGGATGTTTTTTTCCCAGGGATAAGTGGAGGGCTTTTTAGGGGGGCACGGAAGTCTTGGGGGGCAGGGAAGTGATGCTGCATTAAGCTTACTTAATGCTGATGCTGAGTCTAAAGGACTTTTAAGTGCATTGTTTTTGGCAAGGTAAAGTTCAACACTAAGCCAGTGAGGCTCCCTGCATTGCTGGTGGAGCAGATTTTTCTAATGTGTGGAAATCAGTATTGAGTGTTATATTGATGTAATTAAATTAAAATATTAAACTAAACATTTAGCTAAGCAAAACACTGTGTAACCATAAATCCCAAGTAATGTTGAATGCAACATAAAAATTGATCTATTGTTATAAGTATGCGTGTTCAATTTGATCTTTTATAACAAAACAAGTTTTATTAAAGCATGGCTTGAATCATTTCTCAGGCTGGGCTAGTCCTGTAAAGGGTTTCTATAGTGACTAATCCAAGCTTAGACAATGGAGCCTGTGTAATTAACAGCACCAATAATTCTCTCCAAGATGGCTTAAATGCAAGTCCTTGTTTTTATAGCGACTAGCACTCTGCTATTTCTCTATTATTTAATAGCAGCACTATCTATTATAGCTCTTGTTTAGTAACAGTTACACTTATATATATTATATACATATTACTATATATTTATATTATTTAAGTCATAAGATATGAAACTTGGTTAATTCACATGAGAATGGCTAATTGTGGTTAATTAATCAACTGTTATCAGTACATGTACACTGGTGGAGCTGGCGAACAGAGATAGTTTGGTTGGTTCTCACTAATTAAGCAGAAGTCATGCATGCTCCATGTTGAATCCTCAGTCTCATCACTGTTGTAATGTGTGTTATTAATTTTGCAATTGATTTAATGTAGTTTTAGAGATAAGAGGGCAGATTGATTATGCATAATTATAGTATTATGATTAAGCTTATCAGGGGGCAGCTTTCAACAATAAAAAGATTTGCACTGTGCAATTTCATATGACTATAATTCACTTATATTATATTAAATTCTATTAGGTCTTGGACTTTCAGCTATGTAGCAGCACATCCATTGTGTAAGAAAGAATGATGTAAACTGCAAAAATAAAAATGTGTTGTATTGGACAAGAGAACAATGTGTCCTTCCTTACAAGTTAATGTTTGCATCAGTCTCTCTCGCTCTCACATTGGCTATGCCTGAAAACTTAGGCAGGAGTTTAATTGCTGCGTTATCAGGCAATGACTCTGTAGGCAGCGTTTGCATTCAGTGGGGCAAAAAAGTATTTAATCAGCCACCAATTGTGCAAATTCACCCACTTAAAAAGATGAGAGAGGCCTGTAATTTTCATCATAGGTACACTTCAACTATGAGATAATCCAGAAAATCACATTTTTATTCAGATTTTTAAAGAATTTATTTGCAAGTTATTGTGGAAAATGCGTATTTGGTCAGTAAAAAAAAGTTCATCTCAGTACTTTGTTATATACCCTTTGTTGGCAATGACATAGGCCAAACGTTTTCTGTAAGTCGCCACAAGGTTTTTACACACTGTTGCTGATAGTTTGGCCCATTCCTCCATGCAGATCTCCAATAGAGCAGTGATGTTTTGGGGCTGGGCAACATGGGCAACATGGATTTTCAAAGATTTTCTATGGGGCTTAGATCTAGAGACTGGCTAGGCCACTCCAGGACCTTGAAATGCTTCTGACGAAGCCACTCCTTCGTTGCCCGGGAAGTGTGTTTGGGATCACTGTCATCCTGAAAGACCCAGCCACGTTTCATCTTCAATGCCCTTGCTGATGGAAGGAGGCTTTTACTCAAAATCTCACAATACATGGCCCCATTCATTCTTTCCTTTGCATGGAACAGTCGTCCTGGTCCCTTTGCAGAAAAAATCATGATGTTTCCACCCCGCTTCACATTATGTATGGTGTTATTTGGATGCAACTAAGCATTCTATTCTCCTCCAAACACAAAAAGAGTGTTTACCAAAAAGTTCTGTTTTGGTTTCATCTGACATTCTCCCAATCCTCTTCTGGTTAATCCAAAGGCTCTAGCAAACTTCAGACGGGCCCGGACATGTACTGGTTTAAGCAGGGGGACACGTTTGGCACTGCAGGATTTGAGTTCCTGGCGGCGTAATGTTTTACTGATGGTGGCCGTTGGTCCCTGCTCTCTGCAGGTCATTCACTAGATCCCCCCGCCTGGTTCTGGGATTTTTGCTCACCATTCTTGTAAGATCTTGCATGGAGCCCCAGATCGAGGGAGATTATCAGTGGTATTGTATGTCTTCAATTTTCTAATAATTGCTCCCACCGTTGATTTCTTCACACCAAGCTGCTTACCTATTGCAGATTCAGTCTTCCCAGCCTGGTGCAGGTCTACAATTTTGTTGCTGGTGTCTTTTGACAGCTCTTTGGTCTTGGCCATAGTGGAGTTTGAAGTCTGACAGTTTGAGGTTGTGGACAGGTGTCTTTTATTCTGATAACAGTTCAAACAGGTGCCATTACAGATAATGAGTGGAGGACGGAGCAGCCTCTTATAGAAGAAGTTACAGGTCTGTGAGAGCCAGAAATCTTGCTTTTTTTGTAGGTGACCAAATCCTTTTTTCCACCATAATTTGCAAATAAATTCGTTAAAAATTAATAGTAATGTAATTTTGTTGGATTTTTTTTCTCATGCTGTCTCTCATAGTTGAAGTGAACTACATTAATGAAAATTACAGTAAAAAATACTTTTTAAGTGGGAGAACTTGCACAATTGGTGACTGACTAAATACTTTTTTGCCCCACTGTAACAAAATGGTTTAATGATCAACAACAAAATTGTGAGCTTTGGTGATAACTAAGCAAATATTTAATTACCAATTTAACAATAGTAATTTCTCACTAGAAATAACACCTGAGGTGGAAAATGTTGGTCAAAAACATATGACCAACATTTAATTTTTTTTAGCTCAACTGTCACAGAATGGAAAGCACAAGATTGTGGGATATCAGAGGCAGTGAATGATACATCTATGCTTCCTTTAAAAATTAATCAGATGAAGGTATCTTAGGAGACATCTCTCGTCTTATTTGTGCATCCTTATTTCCTTTCCTTGCTGCCTTTCCTTGTGTCTTAGCTCCACCCCCCTTAGGATGTGAGGTAAGGATACACCTGTGTATCCTCAAATATGACTCCTCATGAAGCTTCCTCACTCCTCATTCCTCGCATTTCAATTAAAGAATTGAGATGCCCTTCAAGATGACTGCGTTTGATCTGTGTTGGGGGGACATACTGGAGGATGGAGGACAAGAAAACGAGGAAGCTTAAAGGTCCCGTTCCTCATGTGTTTTCGAAGCTTTGATTATGTTTACAGTGTGCAATATAACATGAGTTCATGTTTCGCGTGTAAAAAACACTGTATTTTTCACACAATTGACTTATCTGTACAGCGCTGTTTCCTCTGTCCTAAAAACGGCCTGATGATTTCCTTGTTCTATGAAGTCCCTCCTTCAGAAATACGTAACGAGTTCTGATTGGCCCAGCGCTTCCCGTGTTTTGATTGGACAGCAGCTTAACGCACTTTGCCCGGAAAGGTCCCGCCTCTTACCATAACGGGGAGATGCAAGTGCTGAATGCGCGCTCTTCTCTACGTGGGAGAGCAACAAAACCACGCCCTCTTTTTGGCGGAGGGTTAGTCAACAAACGGTTCTAGTGATGTCATTACATCCCTGCACTTCCTGTTGTAGTCCAGACCGGCCGTTCGCTGTAGGCTTTGAAAGGGAACTTCTGTTAAATAAAATATCTCGCTTGGCATTGAACTTTGAGCTTTATAATTTTACAGGTATTATTTATGCTCTAACAGCAACATTACACACTAACTAAAGTTTGAAAGATGGAATCGCGAAGAACGGGACCTTTACATTTATTTGAGTATTGAGAAGCACCCAAGAAGTGAAGCTAACTTTAGATGAGATGCCTTGCTACCTTCCTACATTAGCATGTATAATCTGAAGGCACCAATTCTGCTCTCTCTCTCTCTCTCTCTCTCTCTCTCTCTCTCTCTCTCTCTCTCTCTCTCTCTCTCTCTCTCTCTCTCTCTCTCTGTGTTTCTACACTCCCATTCTAAATCAAATGGGTTCATACATAATTAGTACTTCAGTTAATATCTAGTATACTCAGAATAAAGATTCTGTACATAATAATAAGATTATTATGTTTTCTCTGACTTTGTTGAATACTAAATGCTAAAGTCACCCTGCCAAGATAACATCTAAATCCAGCTGACTGTACACAGAAGATCAATCTTCCCAATGGGAAAAACAATCCAATTTATTAACCCAGTATCAGAGGACACACTCTCCTCACACCATTAGATTAGTGTTTATAAGTATAGCAGTAGGTTATGATGGTGTCTAAATCTGTATTAGAGGTCAAGGAAGAGTATGTCCAAAACTTGCACACTTACACAAACATACAGTGTTAAAAAACCAAGGCTGGATTTATTTGAGAGAGAAAGAAACAGTAAAAACTCTAATATTATGAAATATTATTATAGTGTCAAATAACTCTTTTCTATTTTAATACATTTTAAAATATAATGTATTCCTGTGGTGACTAAGAAGAATTTTTAACAGCCATTAATCTTTAGTCTTTAGTATCACATGATCCTTCAGAAATCAAAAAAGATTTCTTATTACTATCAGTGGTGAAAACAGTAACAGTTGTGCTGCTTAATATTTTTGTGAAAACTGTGACACAGTTCTTGGGATCCTTTGATTTAAAGAAGTTCAAAAATAGCATTTATTGTAAACATTATTGTAACATAATAGATGTATTTAAACTGTCACTTTTAAGACTGTCACTTTTGATCAATTTAATGCATCCTCGCTGAATGTATTCATCCCTTTCAGAGCCCAAACTCTTGAACTATAGACTATTTGTAGACTATTTTGAACTACACACTATTTTATCCATGACCATATTCATTTTAATAAACAGATATTGAATATTAAGACTAACTGGATGTGTGTTTGACTCTGCCAGATGACAGAGGGCCGGCTGTGTCAGGTGCTTCTGCTAGATGACAGGCAGCTGGAACTGCTGGTCCAGGTAAAGCTAACTCACCACACACTAATCATAGATTTAAAACAAAAACAAAAAACAGACGCGTTATTAAAAATAATGACTGTTTTCCTTAATACAGCCAAAACTGTTGTCCCGAGATCTCCTGGATCTGGTTTCTTCACATTTCAACCTAAAAGAGAAAGAATATTTTGGAATCTCCTTTACTGATGAGAGGTAAGTAATTTGTTGTCATTGTATTGAAATACATATTTATTGTTGCCTATTAGCTCTACTTCACTTTATTTACAATATTAAAAATAGCATGTATTCACTGTACATTACATAATACTGTTAGCCAGACACAATCAAATTATAACTGAACTTCTAAACTCTTAAGTCTTTGTCAACTCACATGCTTTTGAACAAAAGGCTTAGATGGGGCTTCAGAGGTAATTCCACTTTTACAAGGAACCTACTGTTGCTTATGCTTTAAAAAAAAAAAAAAAAAAAAACTTGCTTTTGATCATTCATTCAGTTAAACAAAGCACATATCGGATCATGCACAACATGTGAGGTTTAATTATGTACAAGACTTTCAAAGAATTCATTATAGTAGATATGTATGTTTCTTATGTGGCTTATGTGATTATGAAGTATTCAATTACACTTATTGACATTCATCAGGGGTCAAACAAACTGGCTTCAATTGGATCGCAGGGTGCTGGATCATGACTTTTCCAAAAAGACCGGACCACTTGAGCTCAAATTCCAAGTCAGGTTAGTTCAGATTCACTCATTTGCATGTCAAATGGCTGACCAAGAGGGGGCGCCACTAGCACAACATGAGGCATGCTGGCGCAAATTCAACATGCGAAAGCAAAAACATGCATGGATATAGACAAAAGAATAATAATTTCTCATTCATATCTCTTTGTATCACTTTATATTTTATTCTCTTTTTATGCAATGATTGTTAGTTTTGGTTTATTATAGGAGATAATTTATGTTCCTCATTGATTGTCACTGTTTTTCTGTAGGTTTTACATCGAGAGCGTTGCATATTTGAAAGATGCTACCACTGTCGAACTGTTTTTCCGGAATGCTAAGATATCTGTCTACAATGTAAGTGATCCAAGAATTAAAATCATGTCACAGATCAAAACATCAGACATCTATTAAAGATTACAATACTCTTATAATACTTTTTTTTTTTTGTAATGCAATGCAGGCTAACAGTCAATAAAATAATTTGTTGCTGTTGTGTTATGTTTTTTACACCTATTGTATGTGGATGATTTTTTCCTCTTTCTTTTGTGAGGCTTTAAAAGAGCTTGGCAGGTGGCTTCCATTAAGTTCTTTTTGATTAGGGGCATTTACAGATGACAGCCCTGACACAGCAGGATGCTGCTGGGTTGGCTGGTTCCTCTGTTGCCTCTTTCAACTGTAAAGGCCATTATTGAACCACCAAAACTAACCCAACCTAACACATTTGATAAAGAAAGAAAGAAAGGTTGTATGAATGTAGCTTGCTCTGACAAACTTCCTTATTTTTTGTCTAAATAGAAACTTTTAAATATGCTAATTTCGAAATAATACATATTTTTACAATTTTAATGCTGCTTTTTGACGCTCTCCAATGTAACAAAATAATACGTGTTACAATTTACACAAACAATTGGTGGAAAGGATCTATTGATTTGTTACTGGAGCTGTTTTGAAGAAAGTGGGTATATTCAGTGTGACGCTGAACCCTGTTGGTGTTTACTATTCACTCATTTTGACATAGATAAAATAGTTTAAAATACATCTACTTTGTGTATAAATATGGACATTTAGGACATTTTTAAGGTTTTGACTGTAATTCTGTGCAATTTGCTGCAGTATAAAATGTAATGCCTAAACTTTTAAGGAATATTCAACAGTTGTATTACTGACTGTTTACATTAAAAATGTGTGGACTTTATATTAGTATGGCTAGTATTTTTATGTTGAGGTTTAAGAATCAAGTATTGTGAAGTGTCACTGGTATGTAAATTGTTAATGTATGTAATAACCTTTTAAATTAAAATATAAAGTTATAAGGCTCAAAATAAAGAAACCAATAACTAATAATAATTAAATGTGACATTTAATATAATAGGTTTATGTAAATATTGTTTGAAGATTGTTTTAAGTTTTCTTAAGATAAAAAAAAAATCATTAAAAAAAAAATCTGGCTTTCCATTATAGTCTAGAATGTTTGGCTATAATTACACATTTCATCCATAGAGAAAACCATTGTATTTAATAGTGACATCCGTTGCAATATTGGTTACTGTCCTTCGTTCATAGTAGCTACTTAGTAAAAATTAAACAAATTAATGTGAAGTTATGTATTATTATAATATAATGTTACGTGAGATGAATCGTGATTTACATAATTAATTAATTATTTTCTGTGATCAATGATATATTTTATTATTAATAAAATATTATTTTTAATCTGTTCTTTGTAATAGAGTATGGTGTGATGGGGCGCTGCATATGGCGTGATTGAGTGCTTGGGGGATTTTCCTCGTTGCTGTACAGCGACCCCATGTTGACTGTCTTGTAACTGTAGTACTACAGCCATAAACTTCTTTTGACTTTTATTTAAAATGACCCCTGCTCGATCGTGTGGTGAAAACGTTTTTAATCCATATAGTTCTTTAAAAAATAATTATTTGCGTTCGCAAGACACCAGAGTTACTTATTTTATGCACGTTGAAACTCGAGCGGAGCGCTGAACCTGCTCTCAGACTGACTGTACCATGTCATCCTGGGGTGGTCCAAGTTATGTACAACAGTACAGTCATTCTGAATATATTAGTGTTGTTTAATGCTAAATTCAGGTGTTTCGTTATACTTTTATAGTCGTGTAATGATACAGTGCGTGTAAGGTGGATACTTGGATTACTTTTGTACAGACACCCTTTCTGTTTACAAAGATGGTATCGTCCACAGTGGAACCTGTGTGTGGTGGAACTGGAAACGGTTGGTGGGATAAATAACGTTAGTTAGATTCGGCATGTCTGCCTAAATCCGTACGAATAAAGCGATTTAATAATTGTGTACTCCTTCCTTTTTAAAACTTGCAGGAAAACATTGAAGTGGAGAGTGAGATCGTTTTAAAGTTAGCTGCATACACTGTTCAGGTAAGTGAGAATTTGAGTTCTCTGGGTTAGTTTTGACAGACTCGCTGCGAGTCATTTTCATACGCAATTTGTATCTCCTGAACTGACTTCACGCTGCTTTATAACTAAACTCGTTACAATGACATGCGTACAACTGTATGTCTATTTTTTTACGTCAGAATTTGCATTGATCTTTTCGCTAAACTAGTATAAAACAACGTTATTTCGTTGCATGTTTGCATTTGTGCTTTGAAGTGCTTAGGATGCAACTTAACGTAACGTTAAATGTATCAACTTTTCATTAGTAAGCAAATGTCTAATACAAAATTTAGAGACGCGTGGTCTGTTGTAAACCCACGCTGGAGTTAAGCTTCTTACCGCATTGACTCAAGACTCAAGCATGTAACGTTAAGTTATAAAGGTTCTGTCTGAAATGATTAATCAACAAACACTGTTGTCTCTTTGTTTAGGAGGCAAACGGAGACTACACAAGGTAAGAGAAAACTTAATATATTGTCTATCTAACTTATCTATCTATCTATCTATCTATCTATCTATCTATCTATCTATCTATCTATCTATCTATCTATCTATCTATCTATCTCTCTCTCTCTCTGTTCAAAAAATGATTTGTGAATCAATCAAAAATGAATATTGTTCAACAAAAATGGTTATTTAGTTGTCTTTGGAACATACCCCTGCTATTAGGACACCTGTGTGAACTTGAGGGAAACTTTAATCCACTAAAATGACCTTGAAACCAGGTGGTTCAAAGAAAATGATTAAGGGTCAATTGTGAGCAGGTTTTTTTTTTTTTTTTTTTTTTGGAGCAAAGGTTATTTTTGAACTTTGAAATGTATATTACTGTTGTCATAGCTTAAGCTTCCTGTTCTCACAGTTTAGTCTTATAAAATTTAATAGAGACCATTAATCAACAGCAAGTAACAGGCGTAGGGGTTACAAAGCTAAGCTTTTCAGATATTGAACTTATTACTGCAGTACATTACATAACATTCATAACTCAAACAAAAGTCAATTCCTTTTCAGACCATATGTGAAATGGATTGATTAAAAATTCCATTATACCTAAAAATAATAATAATGAAAAAAATAAAAATAATAATGTCTTGTTCTATTTTTATTTTTATTGCTAAAATCCATCTAGCTTGATGGCGGAATTGTGTTGTTGCAAGTTAGATCTAACTAAAAGTAAGCTTTTTAAGTTAATGTTTAGGTTGTGTGCCTCAGTGCTTTGTAAATCCAGCCCTAGTTGATAATTTCCAAAGGAAACATTTAATGTGTGAGTACAACTGGCAGTCAATATATGTGATGTATATGTCTAGTTTCGATATTTCTGGACTTAAACCTTTAAAAAAATGACCCGTGGCATTTACATTTCATGTCTGACAGCATCATTCAGTTCAGAGCATTTTGTTGTTTATAAATGTTGCCCACTTTCTAAGCACATTTCTACAATCACCATACCAGAACTATTACCTAGTTCTCCGTTCATAAATTTTAGGAGGTTTACTCCAAATGATTAGTTGTCGTAAGTAATGGAATTCTTCATCTTCTCTGTTAACATGTACTTGAGGCAGTGGAGGGGATGCATAGGGATAAAGCAATCTGTTAACATAACATTAACAAGTGAAATGGGTGAATCGGTCCGCAAGGTTTGAACATGTGTTGTTCACTCTTTCTCAGTAGCCTTGCAGTTCATTATTGGAAAACAGCTTGTCCACTGTTAAACAGAGTGAGAACAGAGGTGTGCAAACAGCCGCTTTTGCTCTGAAAATGTTTACCTTGCAACAACGACTGCTTTTGTTCAGCAGTTGGGAACTTGTTAAATGTCTCGTGAAATGGGACAAGCTTTGTGTTGTTTTTGTCTGTGTGTCGACATGCTTCTGTCAAAATGGTCAGGAAGGGCCCTATTGAAAGGGCATGTGGGAAGATGAGAGGTTAGAGTACACAGGTGGCATATGGCATATTATATACATATTTGTATAATTGTATTCAGCAAGGTTACAAAGGAATTCTATTTAAAATTAATTCTGTTTAATTTTCTTTTACTCAAAGAATCCTGAAAAAAGGTATCGTGAACATATTAAGCAGTACTGTTTTCAATATTGATTATAAGAAATGTTTCTTGAGCGTAAATTAGATGAATCGTGACGAGAGTAATGGCTGTTACTCTCTTCAGCTTTGCCATCATAGGAATAATTTACATTTGAAAATATATTAAATAGAAAATGTTTATTTTACGTTATAATATTCTGCAATATTCCTGTTTTTCTGTATTTTTTTATCAAATCAGTACAGCCTAAGAATAAGATAATTTGTTTTTTTAGTTTTTTTTTACCTCTTAATTTTACCCGAACTTTTAGATGTTACTGTGTTACTAGTTTTAAGTTTTTGGGTAAAGATATAGATGGGTCATGTTTAGGCGCTGTGCAATATATCGAAAGTATCAAAAAATCGCAAATGTACATATCGCAATGGCTCGCAATATCTGAATGATTTTAATAGGCTACATCAACATTGTAAAAAGTTTTAGGTCACACATTGGGCAGAAAATAGACTGGGCACATTACTGTTACTTATGTGACTTTGCTTGATGTTAAAAAGAGTTATTAAACGCAATAATTTGCGGAAACTGCGCTGTTTGACACACACACACACACACACACACACACACACACACACACACACACACACACCGAAACGTGAACAATTTGTGACACAAATTTTTTCTACAACACTGCCGGTCACTTTCAGAAGTTGTAGTGATGCTTTCTTTTCCCAGAATGAATGTGAAACACAAATGATTCTATTCTCAGTTTTTAAATAGTTTTAAAAAATATATAATTTAAATAGATTGTACACACTAATTGCAATATCGTATCGCATATCGAATATCGCATTATTTAACAAAATATCACATCGCATTTTTCTTCAATATCACACAGCCCTAGTCATGCTAGTACATTTTTATGCCTAATATGCCCTTCACTATTTATAATTAAGCAGTGCGGTCAAGCAGTTCTGGTAGCAGTTTATCATTACTGATAGCAACCTCTTATAGTTTAAGTGGGCTTCACATGCAGCAAACCCTTAGATCATCTCTTCCTCTAATTCCTGTTATTTTATGTGGCTGAAGCAGTTGCATTTGGAGGCCCAAGGCTTAAAGTTTATGTAGGAAACTATAAGACCCCCACCTCACTTCATATAAACCTACTACTCCTCCTCTCCTCTGTTAAGACTGCATAGATGTTAGTGGAAAGGGAGTGGAGACATCTCCCGTTGGCAGACATAGGGCGTCATGCAGGATGCTGATGTCATCTGTCTGCAGTTTATGTCAGGAGCAACCAAGCAGGGGTTCTTCCTAAACGAGCCCCTCCCCATATGTCCTAGGTCTTTAGAGATAATATGGAAAGTTTTAAAATAAATAAATAATAATAATAAACTTTTATATTTTTAAAATACTATTATTATAATCCTTAAATCCTGTTGAACCTAGCCTGACGTGTTCATACTCAATTCTAGTCAGAATATGAGACTGATACTGCTCCATTGGGCTGTGATTATGAGGCGTGTTTCAACTGAACCAGGAAAGACCTCAATTGGATAAACCTACAACCAATCAGAGCAACGAAGCGACGGATTGTCAAATGTCAACAGAGTTCAACTGCACTGTGTTGCCATGTCCGCGTTTTTTTTCTTCTCCGCAGGTTGTTTTCTATGTCCGCGGGATGAAGCGACTATGTGAGATACAGACCCATGAGTGCGAATTTTAGCAGGCAACCTTGCCAAAATAACACACATTTTACCCCCCAAACGCCATTTTTGCCCCGGAGAACCCCCTGAGAAGCTATTGTTTCGGGCTAGTAGTTGGCGGGTTTTGTTGTAGGAACTAGGCAACCCTGTCACCCGCGCTGCAATCAGGCTGGTATACGCGATCTTTGCCGGTGTTGTAAAAAAATAAAATAATTTAATGATACACAGAGTACTTACCCAACATGATCATCATTTCTGAGAGAAATTGTGAAGGTAAATGCATATACAAACAAGCTCTCCGTTTAGGATTCGAAAAAATATAATCCAAGACCCTTTGATGACGTGCATGATTACGATACTGTTGATCATCTGTCCGTCATCGTCTAAAGCCCGCCCTGATGATTTCATTGGTCCGAACAGTTTCTGTTCGGGGATAATTACTCCTCTATGGAGCAAGGCCAGACCGAACTGCCCGACCTAAAAATGTTGTGGGCGGGGCTAAGTTCGGCTGGCATCCAGGCTATGTTGAACCTGAATTCTTAACAGAACTCACGTTCGGTTCAAGAGACATTAACATCAAATGACTTATAGAGTACAATAGTCTAGATAGCAATATACATTTTTTCCATAGGGAAATTAGTTTTTAACGATAACTTATGAACCTTTAAAGATATACCTACTATGAGTTCAAAGGTTGTTAATCAGTGTTTTATGCTTTTAATGAAGCCATCATTCACATTATTTTGAAAAGAATAGTGGCTAACAGCTGAACAACAACTTTAAATTAATAGTTATATATTTTTCCATCACTAGTGAAGTGAGGGAAAATAGTTCTTTCCCTCACCAAACATCAAAATATACTTTGGCCGTCTGTGCAGTGTCAGTGTTATCAGGAGAGTCCGCACACCCTATCTGCATGCTACCAATTTTTGTGTCCATGCGGACAGCGCGCATGCATCGGTCAGAATAGTCCACAATACGCGGTTGCGCATGTGTCGAACTTGTCCATCCGCGCTTATCTGTGATTTGAGTATGTATTTCTTTAGAAAGCTGTGCAGACATGACGAGACGGAGCAGAACGTGGAAAATAATGCATTCTTGATCCTTGAAGTAGTCAAGTACTCTTTCTTCTACTTTGGTCTTTTTGTCCAGTTTTCACATATTTCTAAGCTTTAAGTACAGGTTTGTGATGTTGTGATTCACCTCAGAACTGATTTGCTTGATTCATGGCATATAACGACTTTTAAAAATCTTTAAAAAATAAAAATAAAATACTCTGTGTATTCTTGAAAAAGCTGACACATGGCTCTTACTCCTCCATGCGTTGCTTGTGCTGGGTTAAGCGTTTGCCCGGCCTTTCTTGCCAACTCTTTGATAGTACAGACAGCATAATGAATTCCAGATTGCTGACAAGGCATTGCAGTCTCAGGGCACCAGCTTACTGTATTTTACCACATCATCAACCCAGCCTGCTAGATTTATACCATCAAACTTATCATAAATCGCTGAACTGCAGAACCAACTGGCTTGGAAAGGGAAGAGCGCCAGGGAATATAGTGGTGCTTAGTCGAGCAAGGCATTAAGGGGCTGATAAGCAGGGCTAGAGAGGTTTAATGTTATCAATTCTGTAACCTGTTTCCTTTTGTTTTCTATTAATGTTCAAAGTATTCTGACTCAGATGTTGCGGTTTTAAAGTGTTCTGCACATTTAGAACAATTCTTGCTCCTTTGTTTTCTAAGTAATTCCTTCCTGTAAAAACAATATCACCCAATTCACCCTCAGTGTGTGTGTGTGTGTGTGTGTGTGTGTGTGTGTGTGTGTGTGTGTGTGTGTGTGTGTGTGTGTGTGTGTGTGTGTGTCAGATCAGATCAAAGCTTGCTAGAGCAGATCAGATGTCTGGAAACGCATGACATGTGGGTTTTCTATAACACTGCTGTCCTGTTTTATGAATTCAGGTGTTGTGTCTTTCCGTCCATCACAATTGTGTCAGTTACATTTTTTTTGTTGTAGTTAAATTTGTAGCCTTCTAAGCCCTTAAAGGGATAGTTATTGCAAAAATTAAATGGAAATGTTTTCATTGTTTAATGTTTACTCATGCCATTTCAAACCTGTATGACTTTCTTTCTGCGAATCAGCACAGGAGACATATTTAGTAATGCACTAAATTCCATTTGTCCATGCAATTACATGCTTTGCGTTCCAAAGAAGAAAGTAAAACATACGGCTTAACTGTATATTCAGGTAAAAGACTTTGACATTGACATATATCACACTCTTTTCATAGATTTAATTCATCACTAACTTCAGCTTAAATTTGGAACCTTACACGGGAAATCTCAGTTTTACATTTACATTTAATCTTTAAATGCTGTCTCTGAGTGACAGTAAAAAGACAAGCCATATTTTGTGTAGTTGAAGAATAGAAAAAAAACGCATGTCTTGTAACAATTTATATTTAAAACACTGAAGTGTGTAAGTGTAAGGGTTGTGAGCTGTTTGCAATAGGATGCCCATCTACCTGAAAAGGAATTCCAGCATGAGGATGTTCCTCCAAACATCAAGGAACTATGCAAACATCAGTCAATCGGCGTCTCAATTTCAATAGAATGAAACCTGCTCTCCTCAAGCAAATGTTATTTTTTTAAATACTCGTTTTGGCCAAAACCATCCGTTTACAGAATCTATACATTATATTCTTTCAGGTTTGCCACATCAGTTTGAAAATGTCAATAAAATTTAATTACATGAAAACCTATTGAAATATATGAAAATATTAGGTTGTAAATTGTGAAAAGGTGTTGCAGTAATGAGAGACATCAGTCAAATAAAAATATGAATACATTTTTAAAATAAGAAAATAACTTTCCTAATGGTATTAACGTTTTCAGATATGTTGTGGTAATGAGTTTTATGGGTGTGTTTTGGAAAATATGCTCAAAATGAAATGTCAGTAAATATTTTAAAATTAATTTGAACAAATCCTTTGTGCCTTGCTTTTAATGCCTAAAATAGAAATTAGTTGATGTCTTTTTTAAAAAATTCTTGTTTGAAATCTTTGAAACCAAACAATAGCCTTGATTCTATAACCAACCATATCTATGGTACTACCATGTTTAGTGTTTTATGCACTTTTATATATTTATATTATAGGCAACCTATTTCTCATTTATGATGCATATAATTTTAAAACGATGTTTTTTTTCTCTTCATCTTTAGTGATGAAAGCACAAGATCAGACTTAAAAAAGCTTCCAGCATTCCCCACTGCGGTTCTGAAGGAACACCCGTCATTAGCATTCTGGTAAGACTGCATTTTTTTTTTCTGTAATAAAGAACGGTAACGTGATATGACATTTTCCAGAGTGAAACTCTGAAGTAAAATTATAGGCGAGACTTGATTGTATCCATCACGATCATATTTTAAGAACGTTATTCAATGTCTATAACCTACATATTCCATAAGTGTGAATATGTGTGTGTTATTGGAGTGTTGAAACTCAAAGGCTTTAGTGAAGCCAGGTTGTAGTGTGCAAGATGTAGCCTGTTTATTTCAAACCTTGTTAATGAACTTGCTTGTTAATGATGCCTGCCCTCTGGCTACTGTAACCATAGACGTCTAGATGTTGAAGTCTACCACCTTAAAAGGATTGATGTGGCAGCTTTAATCAATGTGTATTGAGTGTGGGGAGCAGTAAGACAGAAAACCAGTCAACAGACAGCAATAATTGAAGTGTGTGAGTGGGAATGAGTATGTTCGGAAACAGCTGTGCGTTAGTGCAAGTGTTTAAGAGCCAGCTGTGCGAGTGAGTACATAAGCAGCCGTGTTAGTTTATGTATAAAAATTGTCTGTATATTGTAATTTTATTGGTGTAAGTTTCCTGTAATGTTCATCTGTCATATTAATTTCCTGTTTGTTGTTTCATATTAATACTTACAGCATTTGTGTGTGTATATGTCTGTTTGAGGAACCGGTTATTAAGATTATTGCCACAAACAGTGTGTGTCACAGGACAGTCAGCCAGATGGCATTTTACACATGGGTGCACCTGGTGTAATATCTGACTAGCCATGCCATTTTAAATGGCACATTCATATATTGATCTCATGCTCAGTTACTATTTTTGTTGCAATTGTGCAGATAGCAACGTTTCTCTCTTTTGCCCTCTAGTGAAGATAAAGTAATCGAGCATTATAAGAAGCTAAAAGGACTCAGTCGTGGACAGGCTATCGTACGGTAAGCACACTAATAATTAATATGCCTTACATCAAGGACCTCAAAGAATGTACAGGAGATCCAGGAAATGCGAGTCTGAGCCTGTTGGCCTGCCTCTGATAACTGCTCCACAGTTGTTTGTGGAAGGGTGAAACTGCGTGATTAATTAGACCACATTACTGAAAGTGACTGCTTTCAACCAGCCTAATCACACTGTCCCACTTTATTTTTAGCTCATTGGGATGAGACAAGGTCATTTCTGTCAGCTTGATTTGTGCTCCTGGATTGATATATTGACATTGTCCCTCACTGTGATAGCACCAGGAGTATGTAGGACTACCGTCACTGACACATTATAAATGGTTAACTAGGGTTATAATGTTGTTTAACCTTGTTGTTTTTGTCTGAAACACTTATCTTATTAACTTTCTGTGATATACTGTCATTTACTGGACTATTATAACTTCAATCAACAGGTATATGACCTTAGTTGAGTCCTTGCCTGCATATGGAGTTCATTACTACAAAGTGAAGGTGTGTGGTTTGATTTATCATGTTTTAAACCTAGAATTTATAAATACTGAAGCTGCCATAATTAGTAGGTCTTTAACTTGATTTATGGTTGCTTAAATAATTATCGAGTAAAATGTGTGTGGTATAATTATAATTGTGACCTGTTTGATCTTTTTATTTCTCTATAATCCCAGACAAAAGCAACAAAAAAATGCATTTAAAAAAATCTCTTTCACAGGACAAACAGGGCATACCGTGGTGGTTGGGGATTAGCTACAAAGGCATTGGCCAGTACGACCTGCAAGACAAGCTCAAGCCACGAAAGGTTTGCAGTTTTTTTTTTGTTGTTGGTTGTTCTTGTTTTACCCTTGTGCTAAGAGCCGTGCACAAGGGTACAGTGGTGATGGAGAAAGCTCTACAGTTATTTCTGGGTTCAAACTTATAATTTAGTTTTTTTTAAATCTGAAATACTTAATGCTTTCCACTAGGGTCAAGTTTACCTTTTATTGTGACATAGACAAAATCTATGTACTGTGTTTTTAAAATAATTAGTTTTATCAGAGTTGATATTGTGGCTTTATATATAGTCAGACACTTGCATGTGTCATTTATGTAATTAGCATTTTACCAAAAGGCGTTTTATGTGTTTTGTCTAGGGATGCCCAAATCATGATTTTCTTTGCCGATTTCAATTATTCAACAACAACAAAAAAATGTTTACAAATTAGCTGATTCCAATAACGTTTGCTGATTATTTGATGTTTTTCTTTAAGTAAATGTATTTGTTTATTTGCTCTAAACAGGCCAAACTGTCCTTAATTAAAAAATATCTGTAGTAATCATTTAATCATGATTCAAAGATGCAACACATATGTAGCATGAGCATTTGTATTTGATTTAAATTAGATTTGTATAATTTCAAGATTTAAAGCAAAAACTAGTCTGACTTTAGATTTGTGAAATTATGCTACATAAAGACACCTGCACAAAACAAAAACGGCACACAGACGGAATGAAAATGAAAATTCACACTCCAATAGTAGGCGTCGCTTATGGAACAGCAGCACTGTGTTTATAAACAGGCATTATATGGAGGTAAGAGGACAAGAAAATGCCATCAAAACTTTTCTGAAGACAGTCACTTCCTTTTAGCGATGCATAAACCCCCACCCACAAATCAATAATTTTCTTCCAATACTTGGGGCGGTGAGCTGTTTTCTCTGCTGGTATGTCTCTGTTCTCCTCCTTGTGTCCGTCTTCAGCATGTTCCATCTCTATATCTCTCCGACTTCTTAATGTTTCCACAAGTCCAGAATAGAGATCGGCCACAATTATGCAGGGGAAAAAAAATCAAATTTATGGCTGGACAACTGGGGTTGTAGTTTTGTCTGTCATAAGAACAACTGTGACTCACTTAGATGCACACGTCATTCGATTGAGGCACTTCCTTAAGGATGGAAGCGGGGTTTGAGGGTCGAGTGAATTTATGAGGTTTATTCACAAGCTTAATACTTTTCGGTGTTTAAGTATTTGCAAAACCCACAGACGTAATGGGTGCCCAATATTAATGATTTTCAGAAAGGGAGGAAAAAATCTGAAAAATGGAGATATGAGGTTACCGCCTGAAAGAGACAATATTTTTTTTATTTAAAATGTAATTATATAGTAATTGTTAAAAAATAAATCTCCTCAATATAATTCGGTAATACCTACGACACTAGACCTGTTTAGGATGCCTATGCACAAATCCGGTAGCCTGACAAGCCAGACCCACATCAAGATGTTTGGTCTGGAAACTCACCATAGACAGGGCTCAATCCGAGGGGCGGGATAAACGGTTGTCTTTCAAACTCCCTCTGCACGCGATAGGATAGGATAGTGCTACAACCAACCAGACCAACGAAGGTGAAACAGAGCTTGTTGATAGATTAAACATTCACCGTATCCGGTCGGCAAAACTCCAAACACATCTTCCCTTCTTAAGAATGACTTCAGTGCCGTTCTTTTCTCAGAGAAAAGCTTAACTCCAAGTCTTCCAGAGTTGCGGTCGAAGCTGATTCGAAAGACCGCCGTTCGCCAGTTTGTGTTTACTAGAAGCACGCAAGCGCAACTCGGCCGTCGTCATTATGGCCCCGCCCACTGACTCTATACACGATGTGATTGGCCCGTCCAGAGTTAGGCGAAAACAGCTCAGAAGGGTATTGAGAGTTGCTAGACGACACTCGCAGGCAGATTAAATTTGCTGCCGCTAGGGTGCGTCTAGATTTCTAGGCTACAAATCGGGCCCTGCTTGCCATAATAATAGGCTAAATTTTAACTGAAAAAAACTAAGCCAAATATAAAAATTGGGGGTCAGTTAGATTTTTTTTAATTCTTTTTTTTATAATTTTTTTTGTTGAGAAATAAATAATGTTGTTCAGACAGTTTTAAGACATTTATAATGTTAAAAAAGATTTGTCTCAAATAAATGCTGTTTTGTTGAACTTTTAATTCAATCTATTCACTGTTTCTGCAAAAAAATATTTAAGAGCACTGTTCAACAGAACTGTTTTCAACAATGATAATTATTATAAGAAATGTTTCTTGAGCACCAAATCAGCATATTAGAATGATTTCTGAAGGATCATGTGACACTGAAGTAATGACTGTTGTGTTCAGCTTTGCCATCACATGAATAGTTTATATATTCAAATAGAAAACAGTTGTTTTAAATTGTAATAATATTGCGCAATATTACTAAATATCTGATCCAATAAATTCAGCCAAAGGTGAGCATTTTGAGACTTTATTGGACATTTTGAAACTCTCCGACCCCAAACCTTCGACCATTGGTGTGCATTTCTGCTTGTGTATATGTACTCTAGTTTGCTTGGTCCCAAGTGCCAAATTCTAAATATTGTCCAGATTAAATTTCATTAAACTGACAAATCCAGTGCTTAGTTCATCCTTAGAATCAGTCATTGTATTAACCCAGTTCCTTGTAAAGTGGATTGGTGCACCCCACATCCCAGATGTGGTCAGTCAGATTTTTATGTGAAATATTTTCCCCAAAAATGTCCTATTTAGATATCTCTTAGCTCTAATTTTGTTCATTGGCAGTTTTACTGAACATTCTTATTCGTCACATTTCAAGTTTATGAGAGATTTGTAACCATTGCTCTTTTTTTTATGAGGAGGACTTCTATATTTCACCCCAGCCTCACTCATTAAAGTGTCTGTTAATTGGTATCCATTACACCAATGCTTTGTAGGATGCAGCTGGGTGTGTATGTATATTCAGTCCTGTGCCAGAGTGTTAATGGGCAATTCCCACTCTCTAACCCTGTTGCATGGTTGCAATGAACACCAGCCCCTCCCTGTGGAGGGTGTAATTATAGAGCTTCATGGGGAGCAGGAACTGGAGCGATGCCAGCAATGTAGTGTCTGAAGAGGGATTGGATCCATTGACAGAGCCCCACTCAGCTCTTCTCCTGGCAAAACTAAGATGGCTACAGGAGGGTTAGAGACTGAACATAGAAATCCTTCCTATTTTTCACTTTGTCTTAACAGAAAGATAATGTGGTACAGTGAATCTATCACATAGTATTACCTAGGATATATATATATATATATATATGTAATATATGTATATATATTAAATTTTTTACAAGGTACCATGTCCAAAAAGGTAATAGATCTGGTCATCTTCTCTCCCATTCCCGCCCTCTCCTTTTTGTTTCTTTTCCCACTCGACTGAGTGTTTTAACTCTCTCTTTTTGAAAGTACACTAGGCCCTGTCAGAGTGCAACCCATCATCTGGCCAGTATTGATTGTGCTTCCTGCCAAGAGGGCAGTTTTTGTGTCCGCCCGCCCCCCAATCTTCTTCCAGCACGCCAAGCTCATTATGCAAATCTGACCGCCATTGTGCATTTCAGTCGGGCCAGACAATTGATCAAGCAATAAAGCACAATTAGCTTAGCAGGGGGCCATAAAGGATAGCGAGGGGTCTCGCGGCTGTAACTCCTTCACATGCAAGAGCTATTGGGTGTCTTCAGTATTGAAAGAAGCCCTGAAAGTTTTTGTCTGAACTTTCCCGGGGTCTGAACTGATGCGCTTAGAAAGCCGTGGATTAAGTGTGTTTTGTATTGTTGCTGATAAGAGTACATTTGAAAAATCAAAAATCCAGTCATTAGTCTTAATTTTATCCCATGTTTTTATATCTTATTTGTAAATCTTGACATATTGCTTGGCTGATGATGGTTAATCATTTCTTAATTTTGGTTGTATATTATTTGACTGGGACATCCTCTGCCATAATGTGATAATCCCCTTTTTAAATATAAAAGCACTGAATGTGATTATTATTATTATTATTATTATATAGATAACCTGTTGTTTGCTAAATTTAATAAATGGCTTTTATATTGTTACTGTACTGAGGCCAAAGCAAATTATCACAAGACTTAATAAAGTATAACCTGAAAAATATTTACTTCATATTATATTGACTGTATTAGAAACAACAACCCATAAACACCCTGGTGTTAAGGGGGGGAGTTTTGCACAGGCAAGGCAAGCACCGCTCATGTTCCTTTCTAAATGGTTTACTATTTATTTGTGGTTACCCTTATAGGGATTGTGTGTGTATGACTGTGCCTTGTCTGAGAGAGGAGGATGCAGAATATGTTTGAGTCATAATTCACAGCTGACAAATGTGTCTGGATTATCTGTAAATATGGTGATGACAAATTTTAGACGCATCAGAGGATTTAAGACAATGCAGTTTTTGGTTTTTCAGCAAGCTGATTTTTATTTGGTCTGCAACGTGCCTTCAAAGAAACAGCATTTCATACACGACTTGATGTTTGATCATGTGTACTGGTGGTGTCTGGTGTGGTTTCATTGTTATATTTACACCAATTTGTTCTCTTACTGCCTGAAGAATTGGTTAGGGTTTTTATTTTTATTTTTTATACATAAATCTGTGCTCAATTTTGATGTTTCGTGGCAAGGTTGACATTTGAGATTGACAACTGTATTTGCTAATGGTTTTTACAAAAAATCGTAGTCCTGAAAATTGTAACATTTTGGTTGTAGAATGCTGTCTCACTCTCATAATGCATCTATGTGTGAATATAACTGTATTCACCACTCCAAAAAAGGACTTCTGTGTGAATACAGCTTTGCTTGAGGATGTGACGCATCTTGAGGGTGTGTCAATATTCAAAACATATTTCTGCACTGTATCATTATCCCAGTTACATGAAATAGTTCAAGGTGTGTATGATTATAAAATAATACTTTACACATCCAGATGCACAAGTCTTTTTAAATGCTTGTAATGCCAATTTGAAATCCACAATATCGTTACTGGTGCTAAACGCTAATTGGTATCACGTGTTACATTTACATCAGGATCAGTAATACTTTAAAAATACATCACCTGTAGGGTTTGGGTCTGCAAGTTAACAGTTGCCATCCTGAATTTTTTTTATTTTATTTCCATTTTTATGTTTTCATTTGCTTTGTATTTGTTTATAATTATCTTTATCTAAATTTTAGTTCATTTAATGTAATTACATTTTATTTTAGTTAACTTCTGCAATCTTCCTAGATGTGCCCGCTTTATCAGTCACAGACAGTCTGAGGTACTGAGGATTGTTCCCATTGTCTTTCCATTTGCACTCTCTCTCTCAATTTCCCCTTAGACTTTATCTCGTTATCTCTTATTTAATTGGCTAAAAGAATTATGCTGAAATAGCTTGTCTCACTCAATGCAGTCATTCTAAATGACTGCTGTTAATGTATTGTTAACAATAGTTTTCTCTTACCCAGCCCTGGTTTTAAATTAGCTGATTTTGCACTTAGTATTTCGGTGTTACAAGAAACACATTATAATGTGTTATCACATGTTAATAAAAACAGCATGATTTTAAAAACATTTTTTGGGGGGGATCAGTCGTGTGTTTATACAGTTTATTTTAGTTAATCAGTACCACCTTTTGACATCGACATATAAAGTATATTTTTAGTCCGAGAAATGTTTTGTAAGAGAAAGGTCAGGGAACTTTCATGTTGTCAGATAGTGAGACATTCCCTGTTGCTGTCGCTTTAGCTATTTAGTCACTCTGAGAGAGGCATGCTGGTTTCACCAGGAGGTGAAGAGTGCCATGGCCAGCCATTAATGATTACAAGAAAGTAGTAGATTCCTCGCATATTTGCCTTGGGAAGCGTAAGGGAGCGAGCATCCAAACCAACGGGTGATGGTTTAAGATTCAGACTGTAAAAATGAGACACACCAGGAAAAGGAACACGGGTTAATGAATAGCTATTGAAGGGTATACATTATGATCAATGCTCTAAATCCCCTCCCAAAATGAAACGGGAGGAATGCCATTCTATGTGTGTGTGTATTTCAGAGCGTAACCTGTTTTTCTGGTTTGAAAAGGACAGGAAGGGAGTATCAGAGTAAGAGGGAGGTGACTGTGAAGAAAGAATGAAGTTGTGAAGGCTTAATTACATGTAAGTTCGAGAGTTTCATAGAGATGATGGCATAGTTGTCAGACGGAAACTGAGAGAGGAACAAGTATTTGGAAGAGAAGTCTATCTCAAGGTGGGTACGAGCAAAGTAAGGTGCTAGTGATGTCACAGAAAGAAGGAGGGAAGAGGCGGGGCTTATTCGCCTGAAACTCTTACAACACCTTTTGGCCTCTTTGAAAGCAGACAAGAGAGTATTGTTCAAGGAAGCCACAACCCTGTGGGAAACTTTAGATCAGGACTAAACTGAACCTGTCTAACTATCAAGGGATTTTACTGGCTTACTAACTGATCTGGTAAGGTCCATTTTAAGATCTTTGAAGTTAGAACAAGTTGTCATTAGTTATTTTGTTGTTATTAAACATGACAGTCTGAAATGTTAGGTTTTAATATGCTCTTAGCAGTCGAATCATGCACGTATCATATTGTTCCTATGCATAATACTCAGAGGTGCATTGGAGCAGTACCTGGTAGGGAGCATTTATTAACATTCCTGGTAAATCCTCACCCCCGCATGCTGATAGTAGTTGGATATTGTACTTTCTCTGCCCTAAGCTGGGAAAAGATATGAGGGAGCTCTAGAAAAAAGGACCTTTTTCATGAATGGCAGATGTTTTAGCCGTGTTTTTACCGCAGACCTGTTTTTCAGTGCTCTCCCTTTAGGGCAAAATTGAGTTGCGAGCTCAGTGGACGCTTTGCTTCTGTCGTGCTTAGATTGTATTGGTTTTATTCCTGAATCAATTGTCTCGTGCTTCCAGCTAAGTATATCATCCATATGGTTTTAGTGATGTTTTAGTGAGAAAATTCAAGGTATAGTGTTTTTCTGGGAGGGAATTAATAATGTATTTTTGGTTTTGTGTGTCACCGGAAAAAAAATCCTAATTTGACAGAAAGAGCAACAAAAAACAATTAGCTGAATACAAGGATGTAAAAGTTATTGTTGAATCTCACAAAGAAATATGCATATCATACAAATGAATGCTCAACGAAAATAAATACTATTTCTAGATTTTTTTTTTTTTTTTTTTTGAGAAAATGTTTTTGAGAAATTTTGCCCAAACAGTGTTCCTTTATATAGTCACTGTCTAAATCTCATTTCCTTTTCCTCTGTAGCTCTTTCTGTGGAAACAACTCGAGAACTTGTATTTCCGTGAGAAAAAGTTTGCTGTGGAGGTCAACGACCCTCAAAGGTGAGAGAATTAGACAAATCTACTCTAGGTCAAGCCTTAATATATTTTTACATGACATAAACCTGAATGCGACAGTCGGAAGCACTCAATGAGCACAGTTTGATTTGTTCTTACTGTAAAATGCATTACTTTTGCACTTTCAAACTGTAGGTTCACGGCCTTTGAATATACTAAGTAAATGTTAGTGATGCAAAGCCTTTTGACGTAGCTGATGAGTTTCCAACGCTGAACTGCAGCTGTGAAGCAATCGGGCACTTTACGCTGTAGTAGTAATACGGGCTGGGGTTGCTCTGTAAACAAAGATGATATCACCACAGTACATTGTTACCATAGTTTCACCAACCTGTTTTATTATCAATAAGGCAACCTTAAGATAAACTAAAACCCACTTTATGTAGTAACAAACAATTTAATTGGTTTTATACATTTTAGAACTATTTAGTTTGACCTTTTTAAGCATATAATATTTTGGGGGAATTATGTCCACATCTTTGAATGCCATGAAAGAATATCTGTTACAGAAACCAACATTGTAATTGATACAAAATAGGATGGGGATATATTATGGTTGACTTCAATGTGTTAATCCATAGAAGAACAGCTTCTAGACGCACATTTGGTCAGTCTGGTCAGGTCATCCACACGTGGTATGCCAGCCACTCTTTGATCAAAACCATCTGGATAATGGCAATCAGCCAACACCAGTTCTACCTGGACCGCAAACAGAGTAAAGTGAGTATGCATTAGCGCATTTTAATACTCATAAATGCACAAATCATTGCTTTTTTCACTGCGCTGATATCATGCAAAAGTAATTGAGATGATGCAATAATGTTTTTTTGTTTTTTTACCTAAAGGCTAAAATAACTACAGCAAGAAGTTTGGGTGATATTGCCATGGATCTCTCAGAGACTGGAGCTCCAAGGAACAGTAAGCTGGTCAGCATGGAGAGTAAAGACAAGCTCATCATGGCCAGCAATGGAAGTTTGGTCTCTTCCAGTAAGACCATCTTTCACTCATAACAGCCTAATAAACTTTGTCGTCCGTACTGATACCATGATTGAGCATGCCTTTGTTTTCATTTTTAGATTCTGCAGACAATGATGTGAATGAGGAACAGAAGAAAGAGAAGATTGCAGAACTTAAGAACAAACAGGAGAGCTTAAAGGAAATTCTGGCACTAAAGGAAGAAGAGCTGAAGAAAATCTGCCTCCGGGAAGCTGTTAGTAGCTTGTCATATTTCCATGTAGTCTTTTAAGTTTGTGAATTTATACAGGCCTATTTTAAAATTGCCTTTGCCTTTTATTTTTATTTAACTAGGAGCTGACCGGTGTGTTACCTAAAGAGTATCCTTTGGCATCAGGAGAGAAGCCCCCCACTGTTCGAAGGCGCATGGGAACTACTTTCAAATTGGATGATCTTTTCCCGTATGATGCGGTAGGTTGTCTCATTCATTCTCCTCAGAAATACTGCAAGAACTGATCATATTTTCTGTATATCTATACTAATTCAAATCCCCCTTTCAGGACCCTCGTTTAAGAAACCTGGAGAGCTGCTTTGCACTCCAGAAGAAGATTGTGGAAGCAGCGAAAAAACTTGCCTATGAAAATGAGCTCTGTAAGACCGTGAAGAAGAAACGCAAGAGAAATCTTATGGATGCTACCAGAAAACTTCAGGCAATTGAAAATGAGATTAATCATTACCGAGTGAAGATTGGCCAGGAGCCCACACAAAGAGCTTCTGTCATCATTGCTGGTACATATCTGTTTTAATGTTTACTCATGATGAAGTGAACTGGTCAAAATATGTGGGACATTAGCCCCTTTCACACAGCAATCACTGTAAATTGTTTGTGTGGGGGTGGGGTAAAACCGGTAATAAATAATAATAAAAAAAATTGCTGTTCACACAAGTAACAGCGTTCTGGCTTTTTACTGGTAAGAGACCGTTCACCCAAAATACCGGTAAATTATGTGACGTCAGTCGTCTTTGCGCCGCTTTCTTCATTAAACCACATGACAATACGCAAAAAGACGTTACGAGTAATTTACTGGTAATGTTACAACTACTCTTTCTGGTAATTTACTGGTATTTTTGAAAAGGTCCTGTTGATCTGTTACCATTATTTTACTAGTAAAGACTAAGTGTCAATGTAAGTGGCTATTGAAAACATGCATGCTTATACAGCTTATGCAAACTATGCGCTTTGTTGACAGTCATGGTTTTATGCTTTGTCTGTGATGAGCTAATGTTTTAGGTTAGTAGTTGTAATAGATCATGGTAGCAATGAAATATTACTGACAGAACTATAATCTCCAATTGTTTTTGCAGATGATGTGAACCTTGACAGCCTTTCTGACTGCCTGAATTTGGAAGATGGTGAGTACTGTTGATGTTGAATAAATATTGTTTAAAATGTTGGAGTTGTTTTTGTTTTGTTTTTAAGAAGTCTCTTATTATACTAACCAAGGCTGCATGGCAAATAGCAAAATTTTCAGCAGTCATTACAATCATTAAGTTCACTTAATCAACATCGTAATTTGGTGCTCAAGTTATATTTCTTGTTGTTATCAATGTTAAATCAGATGTGCTGCTTAATATTTTTGTGTAAACTGTGATTTAGTTTTTTTTCCTGTATACTTTGAACAGGATTTCTGTGAAAAATATATATTTTGTATTATTATAAATGTCTTTACTTTCACACTTGGTCAGTAGAACTGAATAAAAGTAATGTTTTCTTTTGAAATTACCTTATTGACCCCAAGCTTTGAACAGTAGTGTATAGTATATATACTAGACTCGGTGGCTACTCACTTAATCTTGTTAACTTGTTTTGTCTTAGATGAGCCATCACAGAGACAACGTTCACGTTCAGTACAGTGTTCTCCACGTCCCAACTCGTCAAACTCCTTTGCGCCATCATACCATTCAGATAACATAGATCATGGCAATGACGACTACCAGAACTGCAGCAGGTGAGAGATCCGCCAACCACAGCTCTACAGAATTAAGCTTGAGCACTTCATACCTTTCCCTGCCTCTATCTGGTGTTTGCTTTTGTGCCCGTTGAGCTAGTAGAGACCTGTGATCAAGGAATCAGCTCTGCATTCCAGTCTTCCCTTGCCTCGACTTCTTCCTTCACAGTCTCCTCTTATCAGCCCAAACACTCACAGTGTTAAAAATAGTGCCCCAGGAATAAGCATGTCACTGCTTGACTGCAAAAACTCCAGCAATAATCGCAAAGTGGGGGCGGAAGGGCCATAGGCACACAGGAAAGCTGCTCTGGAAAATCTAACAAGGACAACGGGCATTAATAGAGTGAGCTAGTGAGGTGGAAGTTCAATGAGTCTAGACAGCTGAAATCTGCCTGTAAAATGAGATGTAATTCAGCCGTTTGTCATTTAATCATATGTTTCTTAAAAACAAATGAGCTTTTGTATTAGATCTAACTAGGTACAAGGGTGGTGTGCTGTGAAAAGTTTTTATGTACTTCCTTGGAGGCTTTGTATGCAGTGAGAACTCCACCCATGAAGGAAGTTTGGTCAAATATTATTCTTATCTGTGTTCTAGATTAAATTATAGTGAAGTCCAAGAACCTGTGGCCTATATACACGGAGACGCCTTATCAACACACAGCAGCCCCTACCGTCAACCCTCACGACAACCATCAGATTCGCGTAGCATGCCCCCCACCCCTCAACTTCCCCGCAACGCCTACAGCAGCATCCAGCTCAGGTACAGTACACAATCAATCCTTCTTTATCACCCGCCCACTAGCCTGGGCCCTGAATGACAATTGTTAAGGAATAAAGACTTTCAATGATCGTAGGAACACTGTCTTTGTTCCTTAATCTGTTAATGTCAGGGATTTCCAGGCAAAATTAGAAACGTAATAGAAATGTGTAGATGTGTTAAAGTTGTGAATTTTTTTTGTTTTGGTCTTTTCTTAAATACGTAATTGCTTAGATATGGCTTTTTGTAAGTGTTGGTGAAGAAAAATAGCCAAAAACCAGTGTGAAACATTATTAGGTATTATTAAAGGGATAGCTCAGCCAAAAATGATCAAACAATGAGTTTCTCTCTTATGTTGAACACAAAAGAAGATATCTTTAAGTATGTTGGTAACCAGACGGTTGACGGCACCCATTGACTTCAATGGGTGCCGTCAACTGTCTGATTACCAGCATTCTTCAAAATATCTTCTTTTGTGTTCAACAGAAAAAAGAAACTCATTCAGGTTTGGAACAACATGAGGGTAAGTAAATGATGACGATACTATCTCATTACATTAATATGCATTATATTCAACATTATACATAGTTTCATGAAATACTATTATTCTCATCCTCTTGGATTTGGATTAGAACACTCAATTGATTATTTTTACGATTCCTTTATTTTTCTTGGGATCTTTTAAGTTTAAGAGGAATGGATTTTAAATTGAGATACAGAAGTCTTTCTCTGGTTTCTTGAAAATATTTTCATTTGTGCTTTAAAGTAAAATGATTTTTTACATTTATGCATTTAGCTGACATTTACAAAAAAGAGGGAAAAAAAGCTGTTTGCCAAAGTGCCCAACAATATTTGTAACATACAATACCAGATTTATTAGACAACTTGATTAGGAAGCAAGCTAGAGGTAAGGGGAAATGCAGAGTCTTTTAAAGTTATTTTTAGTTATGATTTCGATAATGTTCTCATGAATGATTTTGCTTCTTCCTGCATAAAGCACTCATTATCGGCAGCGCAGTGGCAGTCTGGAATCTCAGTCACAGTTCCTTACAGAAAGCGAACCATCTGAGCCTATCTTCACCATCTCTCCTCCTCGTCGTAGCAACAGCACTGAAATACTTGACGATGGCTCCTCCTACACCAGCCAGTCCAGTGTGGAGTACCCTGCACCCGGCTGCCATTCTCGTGCCAAAAACCGGCATCGGCGGAGACAAGGCAACATATACGCCAACACAGGAAGCATGCCCAACCTAGCACAGAATGACACCCGTGGTTATACATCCCAGCCTCTGCAACAACCAATGACCACAGCCTACTACGTCACTGGATATCCGCGGTACATCGAACCTGAAGTGTACCCAAATGGACCGTATGTGTATGAGACTGAGATGGAGGGACACTATAATGTTAACCCCTCCTACCCTAGACATGACCCTCATGGGAACTACGTCCACGATGAGATCGACGGTTTGGCTCATAACCTTTATGCCACGTTAAGGCCACCAAGGAACCGTCCTCCATCCAGGAATGAGACTTTTGGCAGAAACATGCAGAAGGCTGAAGTGGTGGAACACTTGCGTGGATGGTACAACCGACAGCACAAACAACCAGGGTATGATACCTACAGGGGGCCACAGCAAAACCTAGGCTACAGGACCCTGTCATCAAGTTATGTACGCAGTGACAGTACAGCGTCCTACTCGTCAGGTAAGAAGTATTGCATAAAAACACTACATCCTGTTTCCTCATGTTAGAGTTTCCTCATGTTTCCGAATTTAACGAAGACATTTCACACCAAAATGTAAAGAATTATGCATAAGGCAAAAGAAGCCAATTTTAGGACCATTAAGGTGGTTTTTGCATTGTGACGGCAATTAAGCACAATTTGTCAGTAATGTGATTCAAAACAATAATATTCTCTTACTAATTAGACCAGAATGATTTTATTTAAATCAAAATAATTATAAATTATTATACCTCAAATTTATATTTTAAAGGGGTGGTTGCATGTGATTTCACTTTTTTAACTTTAGTTAGTGTGTAATGTAGCTGCTCGAGCATAAACAGTATCTGCAAAGTTACAGCGCTGAAAGTTAAATGAAAACGATATTGAGATATTGTCTTTTAAAGTCATGCCAGTTTCCTGGGTTGGTGACATCATAAACCCTTGCTAGTCACCACAGATGTGACTTATGCCCGTAATGGTAAGGGGTGTGGCGGACAACCTGTTCTTGGCACTTCAGCCAGTAGAAATACATGAAACTACATTTGGCCATCTAACCAATCTAAGTCCCTCAGTTTTTCGGAGGGATGGGCTTCATAGAAGCAGGAAGATAACGAGCCGTTCAAAGAACATTGGAGACAGCGGTGTGGCATAAAGGTCAAATATAAGAAAATACACCATTTAAAAAAAAAAAAAAGTATTAAGACATGCGCCACATAAACACAAACAAGCCTAGAAAAAAACACGGAACCACCCCTTTAAATATTTATATCATGGTAATATTTAGTAAACATGCAATTATTAAATTGTTGATGGCAAAGAATAGGTACACAAAATTGCTGAAATTAAATGGGCATGTGTTTTACATAATATTTGCATAAAATAAAATATAAAAAAATGGAAAATGTTTACTATTTATTGCAAAAAATGCTACTGGTAGATTTTAAACTCTGCCAAGTAGACATATCAGTCACATATCGGCTATTTAATCAGCCTAGCTAGTCTAAAACCTTTTGTGTTTTGGTTGTCTTGAATGCAGAATCATTTTCTTCTCTCTTGAACAGTAATGTAATCTACATGAGGTTCTCCTTCATTAATTTCCTTTCATCTTCATCTAATCGCAGTTAGTTCGGGAAACTGGCACGGTCGACCAGTCACGGCAATGTCAGAGTATGATATGCCTCTCGCACACCATCATCAGTCCTACGGCTATAACACTGTCCATCAGAGCCACCCGTTACACAGCAGGTATGACTCTTCTCTGCACCATTGTCCTTCACTGATTAGCTCATTAGCCTTTATCTGAACCGTCTTAACCAGAGTTAAATACCACCATCACAATGACATGCCAAAAAAACTCATCGCTTGGTGATTCTATAGCGCTGCACAATAAAAAGGAAAAAAAATATCTCAAGACTCATTTTGAACGAGGGTCCCAAGATTATAGTGGGCTCTTTTGACATGGCCAGTGCTAGTGCTCAAAAATGCTAGGTTTTTTTAAATTTATTTTTTATGTTGATTAGGGTATGTTCAAGTTACCTACTTGCCTGACACAATCTGGTTATATTCTGCAGGCGCTCTGGTGCAGTATCTGCTCTCACGCTTTGTTCTCCCTATAACCCGTTCTTTCCCTCACAGACACGACTCCAGCTCGCACCCTAAACGTGCTTGGCACTACTCTGCCAGCCCTCACTACTATCCTCCTCATTTCTCCCAAGCTTGTTCTTCCTCACTCCCTCCTCCTCCTCTTCCTCCATCCTCCTCTTGCTATCAGATGAAGCAGATGGGTTTGTCCCCGCCTCAGTCTGGTGGTGCAAGACATGCAAGGGTTAATAAAGCTTCATTTGCTAAGTGTAGCCCTTGATAGTAAGTAAAAGCGCCAGCTGTGTGGGGTTGCTCTGTCTGTACTCAGCGTGATTTGATGTTTAGTCAGCGTCTCGGGATGTCTGGCTTGTTGTGTGTTGTAAAAGTAGGACTGCATGGCTTTCTTTTAAATGTGCTTGTGTTTCCTCCAGGCAGCTTTTTGAGGAGTAGTTCACACTTGTTTACAACTCCCATGTCCTTCCAAACCTGTACAAGTTTCTTTCTTCAATAAATACGCAAATAGAATGAACAGAGTGCTTCTACTTGTATCCATAGGAATTGTGCATTATATTTCGTTTCTTTTAAAGTCATTGGATTCTTTACAAGCTGCATCATTAAGTTTTTTATACATTTAAGTTTCACATATAGTACTATTCAAATATTTGGAGATTTTATTTAAAAGAAATGCTTTTATTAATCAAGGACTCAATCAATTGATCAAAACCGTATTTTACAAAAGATTTCTCTTTGAAATAATAAATGCTGTTATTTATTTCAATATTCTATATTGAAACAAATTGAAATGATGATGATGATAATAATAATAATAATAATAATAATAATAATAGCTTTTCTGCAATAGTACAAGCCCCAAATCAGCGTATCAGAATGAATTCTGAAAGATCATGTGACAAGACGAGTAATGATGCTGACTTTTTAATTTTGTTTTTTGCCATCATATTAATGAATTATATAATATATTTAAGTAGAAAACATTTGTAATATTAATATAATTTGTAATATTTCACAATATTACTGTTTTTATTGTATTTTGGTCAAATAAATGGAGCTGTATATTTAACATTTATTTTTTAAAACAAATGTAATATATCAAATGTTAATTAATGCTGATTGCTTATCTTTAGGGGATTTTTGCTGGAAAATTAGCCAATCATTTTATCTAGTTTGCATACATTTTACATAAAAACCAAATGTTTAAAGGCATAAAAATACACATACATAACTAATAAATGTAACGTGGTAATGCAGCACTGGCTCTGCCTCAGTCCATTATTACTAAAGACACTTTACAAAATAAAGTAAATTGGCAGAATTTTTTTTTGGGGGGGTGAACTTTCCCTTTAATCATCAACGTACATCTAGTTGTCTCTCTCTGGCTGTGTGTAATGAGCACACACAAACACTTATCCATTTGATCTGACTGACCGCTGCTTACCCTTCCTCCCAAACCAGCCCTGACACCCATCTGCTGGCTCCGCCTCCTGACCCTCTTATGGACAGATACCCACCCGAGTACGGGTGGATGACTCCGGGCAGGAGAAGCCCATTGCCGGTGCCTTTAGAGGTGCCTGGTGCTGTTGCCAGTGGTTATGACCCGGAATACTTTTACACTGATTGCTAGTGACACAGACAGCATGTAAACAGTGGTGAGATATGAAGGACTCTCTAACTACATGGCGAATCACTCAGGGGTTAACCAGACTGCACTTACCATCTTTTCCACAGCACTTTCTATTGCTTACTCACTGGTGATGGGATGGTTGTGTGTTTGCTTCTGAAAAAGGGTGAGGTGTCATTTTAAGGGAAGCATGTGACCCTGCACTTCATGTTTTTGATTGCTCTGTGCAAGTTATGACAAGTGTATGTGTGCTTTTGTACGGTCTGCTTCAGGTGTGTGTGTGTTTAACACTGTTCAGTGATGTTGTGTCTCACTCAATCTAATTTACACGTTGACATGGATTAATCAAAAACAATCATCGATATGGAAACTAGGCCAGTTTCTTGACCAGATATACTAAACCCCTTTGTGCACAATGCTACAAAACCAGCTACACAAGGAGTTATTTTAGTAACATTGTTGTTCCTGCAAAACCATTGACCGTGACTCTGGTTTTTAGTACATCTGGTGTTGTGTTTATACTACACTGCACAGGTAAAAAAAAACAAATAGCTGTTTGGATTTAAATAGGCAAATGCTTAGGTCTGTGATTGGACCAAAAAACTGATGCACCTCTTGATGGAAATAAATGTTGTGATGTTTTTGTTTTTTTCCCATCATGAGGTGCATTCTAAGGTTTGCCAATTCATGTGTGAAAATGATTCTTCATGCTCCCTCCCAACCATTCTTTCACAATTTGAGCCTAATGAATCTTGACATTGTCATCCTGGAATATGCATGGTGGTTTAAGAAATGAAGCTACACAAAACATTTAACAAGCTAGAAACATAATAATCACTGCAATAATGATCCAATCATGGACTCTTAAGCATTTCCTATTTAAATCCAAACCGACTTTTTTCCCCGGGCAGTGTATGTTCCACTGGGGTTTAAAATATTCAATAAATAAGTGTATTTGTAAGTCATTGTCCATATTTCCTGTAGATTATTACAATTTTTACTCTCTTTTCTATTTGCAGGTCCTATATAGACGTGAACCACCACGATTCCCACATGAGCAGCCCAATGGACAGTAGTTTTGACTCTGAAGACCAGCAGTTGTATTGGCATGAGGACTCAAAACCTGGAACCATAGTGTAGAGAGTGAGAGAAACTGTTTCCTGTTCACTCTCATGTGCCTTGTTCTCATCCCAGTTGCTTATTAAGGGCAATGAATTCCAAAGTTAGGAATGCTGCCGGACAAGAGCCTTAAAACATGCGTGCAAAGTTGATCCTGCTAGACGACTTGAGAGAGGACAATGCATTCTCTTCGTGAACAAACTATGGGATAGCACTTTGCCTACAAGACAGCTGCTGTGGAAACTTTGGGTGAAACTATTGATGTTGTGGGCAGAATGAACTAGGTACATTGTCTAACCCTCAATACGCTCCGTGACATTGAAGGATACTGCAACATTGTTTCATCAGGCACAAGCTAACATTTTCATGAAGGATTGAAACCAGATTTTCCTCTCGTACAAAACCCTCACCAAAATATTCAGCAATGCTTTTTCACACTTGGACACTGATCTCATCTTTTTCTCCACAAACTTTTGACAGTGTTCATAAACTAAAAGTACTTGGGATGTGATGGTGCAACAAAAACTTTTTCATTCAGTATTTTCTCACTGATCACTTTCAGTTTAAGTGCATTCACAATTACAGGCATCGTCGTTTTTTTGGCTTTGTACTGGTTCACAACCAGCAGCACAGTTTTTGATTAGTGTGCAAATAACATTTGGTCAAGTCACAAGAAGTATTCCTGTTTTTGCACATGCCAAGTACGAGTAAATCATATCAACTTTCTACTTTGCATCAGCCAATACCAAGTATTTAGTCACTTTTCTAATCCTGTTAAATTGTTTGCAACCGCTCTAATTATTGAAACATGATTACATGGGAGTATAATTGTTTTAATACGGTCACTAATAATTATCCAGGTACAATAGTTACCATTTACTGCACTTTTATACCTTAATGGACTTTGCTCACTCTGAAAGATTGGAAACCATGACAGAGCGTCTCTTTCTCTTCAGAAGGGAACTGTATATGTATTTGTAAATACTGTACAAACATTTGATACATTTTTCACCTTTTAGAGATATTTGTTTTTATCATTTTTGAAAGATTTGTTTTGAAAGCATATAATATATAGTTTGGATTTCTCAAGCTGGTTCTTAGTAATTTGTCTACAAAAATTCATTTGAATTAAAAAATGAAAACCAAGATGTGTGCCCTTTGGGGTTTTTTCTATGTATTGAGCATGAATGATTTGGAGTGTTTATAATAGGAAATATAACTTTCTTATGGCTTCATTAGGAAATGCCACCTGCTGAGATGCAATAAGGAAGTTGCAAGCTTGACTGAGCTTGATGGATTATAACAGTAAGATGACATTTGTATCATTACTGGTAATACACGTCCATTTTATGCAATGTTACATTAATTATTTTTTACAGATATCAAATTGATTTACTATAAATGTGTCTCTGTAGGTGGACTGTAGCTAAATTAAAGTTCTCATGTAAAAACAACCACTCGCATTACAGCTACACACTCCATCGCTTCATAGTTATTATTCTCAGGAGAACAAGCAGCTCGTCATCAATCATGCATGGAGTTTAAAACCAGAAGAACATGTTTTGAGACTGACTAAGAGCACATGAGCCACTCCCCTAAAGATAAGCAATCAGTCATCTGTGTACATAATGAGGTAAGAACAGATCATGTGGCTGGCTGGATGGATGGCTTTTTATGCTACACCTTTAATAAATAAATATAATGCACATATTAATGTTTGCACTTGGTCTGATAGAAGGAAACCATTTAAAATGCATTTGATTTGGTCCATTTAATACTCCTATAAAGTTTGTGTCCTCAAACCATCCTTTACTTATACAACTATAAACTAAGCCACTGTCATTCTCACAAAATATATTTTCATATTTAAATTCAAAATGTACAGATTTTCTTTTCTTAGAGGAATAATCATTCAATTATATTAAATATTTTATAATAAAGTCGGTAGGACGTGACACATTTTGAACTACATGGTTCACATGAACTAGTAACAAACTGCACTTCTACAGCATTTATTAATCTTTGTTAATTTCAGCATTTTTTTAATACATTAAAATAAAAATATGTATTAGTTAAGATTAATGCACGGTGAACAAATGATGAACTGCTAGATTTTTATTAACTAATGTCAACAAACATTAACAAATACAGTACCATGTCTCGCTCGTGGTTAGTTCGTGTTAATACTAATGATGATAAATTAAACCTTATTGTAAAGTGTTCCCATAAAGTATGAAATCAAAATTTGTCTCAAGTTATATTACAGAAATTACGTTATATTTTTGTGCAAAATATTATATCATTTAGATTTTCTCTTGAAGTAAATGTCTCTCCTCACATTGCCCTCTGCTCTCGGCTCTGAGAGAGATACAGAGGCTTTGTTCTGATGAACTGTGGCCCGGGGCTGTCCACCCTGCGTTGCTCCTGAAGTATGCTGGGATGTTTTTGCTGCAGCTGTACCGTTCTGTCTAACCTCCCCCTGCTCTTGTAGCCACCAGCTGTACAAAGATATCAAGCAGGTCATCCACAGCTGACTCAAAACCCTTGCAAACAATGGCCATCTATTAGTCCTTCATGAACACACACACTCCTTCCAGTTGTCAAGTGAGTTTGAAGTTACGCAAACTAATTAAACTTCACAGTATATAGACAGAATATTATTGTAATGCAATCACCTGACTGTAACTAAGTGGTTTATTTGCCTAGTTTTTCCAAAGTGAAAATCACTTCATCACAGACATTTTGTCCTTTTACACTTTTACTTTTGACAATTGCGCCCTTTGAACTTCCTGCATATTCCGAGCTCTTTATTTTGTGTTTGTGCACATTTCTATTCCAATACCTACGTTAACCGAGGACGGTTATTTCATGGCAGTGTAAAATTTTGCAATAATGGTTAACTTATACACCTGAAGGCCATTAGAAATGAGGTCATGTTTAACCTTTGGAGATGGGGGAGGGTAGCGGCAGTTCCATCAAAGATTCACTTTCAGAGACCCTCGTGCATAAATCTTAGGCTCAATTTATATACTCTAACTGATGTTAAGGAAAGAAGTTAAAACTGAGGAAATGTTAGAGGCTGTGAGGGACAGACTTACATTTGCATTCAGTGTTTTTGGATTGTTTGGCAAATGAAATGCGTACTGCAAAAAACTCCAGACAACTTGAGCTGTGGAGATTTATACAGACAGTGGTAACACGGTAAGTCTTTCCCTCACAGCCTCACTTCCATACCTGTAATGGTGCTGCTCTAAATAAGATCTGTACAGACTAGATTTATGGCTATAATTATTATATAACAGTATGGCCACAAGTGTATTGTTTCCCACTGGGCAGTGAAGAGCTGTGCTCTCTATTTTCTGTTTTTGGATGTCACCAGCTCATAGGTTAAGAACAACTGGAGCACGGGTTATTTTTATTTTTAATTTTTTTTAACCTAACTCTTCAACAGACGATGCCATCATAGCTCTTTATGAATGGCTATATTGTCGGCAACCGCTCATTGAAGGTCACTATCCTAGAGAGCAGCGCTGATGGACAAACAGTAGGCTACCGCTAATAATGCTGGGAAAATAAGAACTCTTTCTCAGTGCAAGTAGAAAAACTTGGACCTAGTTAAAATAAACCACTTAAGATATGAAAATCCTTAGCTGTAATTATAAATCAATTATCATCACTAAGGGATTTATTTCCTTTTTTGTTGGAGGTTTGTTGGAAGCACCTGTTGATCCCTATCTCTGCGGTTCCTGCAAAAAGCATCCAACCCCAATCCTTGGTTCAAATATATAAAACAACACAAAGAATTGGGCCTGTCTCTAGTCTAGTGGCCAGTCGAAGAATTGCAATCTCTTCCATATTGGCTTCAAGAGATACTGGAGGAGGTTGCCGTTGGGCGTAAAGCAGCACTGTTTTATCATATTGGCTATATTTGAGTGTGTTGAAAGTCATTATGCTACTCTGTGTTCACTTAGCAGCTGCTATAAGACACTTGTTGCACACTGCAGTAAGTTAGATCAGTATTAGGCATGGTAAAACATGGTACTCGCGGTAAATTAAGAAAACAGGATTTAAACAATACTGTGTTGAGCTAAACATCAATGATTTGTTTTCTAATGTTTCCAAACAGTTTCTCACCTGTCCAATAAAACCCATAATATATTAAACTGTCTATGGTGTTTCCATGGTTTCTACAAAATAAAACGAGGGGTCATCGGAAATCAAGGGTAACATGATGTCTTAGATAGGTGACACACAAGACACTCTTGGTCAAAATAGTTTATTTCTGGACTTAAACATTTTTGCAAACATTTGGGATAATATAAGTACACAATGTAATAAAATACAGTCTTGTTCAAAATAATAGCAGTACAATGTGACTAACCAGAATAATCAAGGTTTTTCGTATATTTTTTATTGCTACGTGGCAAACAAGTTACCAGTAGGTTTAGTAGATTCTCAGAAAACAAATGAGACCCAGCATTCATGATATGCACGCTCTTAAGGCTGTGCAATTGGGCAATTAGTTGAATTAGTTGAAAGGGGTGTGTTCAAAAAAATAGCAGTGTGGCATTCAATCACTGAGGTCATCAATTTTGTGAAGAAACAGGTGTGAATCAGGTGGCCCCTATTTAAGGATGAAGCCAACACTTGTTGAACATGCATTTGAAAGCTGAGGAAAATGGGTCGTTCAAGACATTGTTCAGAAGAACAGCGTACTTTGATTAAAAAGTTGATTAGAGAGGGGAAAACCTATAAAGAGGTGCAAAAAATGATAGGCTGTTCAGCTAAAAGGATCTCCAATGCCTTAGAATGGAGAGCAAAACCAGAGAGACGTGGAAGAAAACGGAAGACAACCATCAAAATGGATAGAAGAATAACCAGAATGGCAAAGGCTCAGCCAATGATCACCTCCAGGATGATCAAAGACAGTCTGGAGTTACC